>NC_054708.1:48628063-48778633 GCF_016097555.1 Gigantopelta aegis | reverse complement strand
GATTTCTGTTACAGTTTGTTTAGTCCCCATTCGTTTCTGTTTACAGTATTTTCATTGGTTTACATCACAGTTTGTTCAGTTCTTCTTACTGGTTTCTGTTAAAATTTGTTCAGTTTTAATTATTTATTTCTGTTAGTTTTGTTTGGGGGGTTTTGCCCTCATTATTGGTTTCTGTTGCAGTTTGTTCGGTTCTCATTCGCTTCTGTTTACTTTCTTCATTTCTCATTAGTCGTGTCCCTTTAATCATCGGTGCTATACTTCAAATGCCCATTTTTTTCTTACTATACTATTGATCTCAATGTAAGATGAATGACATTTTTTAACAAACAAACTTAAAAAGAAAAAGAAATAAAAAATTACCAAGCTGAGAATAAAAAACCAACAAAACCAAGAACGTACGCACAAACTCCCAAACATGTGCAGAACACAATAACAAACAAACCAAAAATATTATGCGTAGAACAGCCCTGACAAAAGGCGTTTGGAAAATTCAAAACATATGTTCGTTCTGCTGATAAGATGTAAATCTTAAGGCAATAAAGAACTTGAACTTGAACCAGCTTAGAAATGTCAGTGTAAAAACTCGTGACCTTTCTCGATAATGTTTCGTGAGTATCGGCTTCCATAATAACTTAACAATTATCCGTCAACACTGCAGGGTCGAGGCTTTGGTAAAAAAAAAAAAAAAAAAAGGCATTAAACCACGTGGAACGCTTCAATGTGTCACGTATTACAAACGGAGGGTTCTAAAGCAGTTTGGCAGCAATCATAACATTCCAACAAACGCTTTTAAACTTGCTCTGCAAAAATGGCACGCTAAAAAAAAAACGACTACGAAGCGCTCGTCGGCGCTGTACAAAAGTGTAAGTGTGCTGTTGAAGTCATTAAAATACAGAAGAAGAATAAATAGCAATTTAGTTGAGCTGTCAATAAACATATGCTATATAAAGTGAATAAGTTATATTTACCTAATAGGCTTGTTTTCGTCCTTGTGTTCTTTTGATGACAGTATCTAGACGAAGTATGAAAAAACTATCACATCTGAATGTGTTCAGTGTATCAATATAGCTGAACATCATACAAATATAATAGGTTGGGTTTTTTTCCTTCTTTCTTTTTTTTATTTTTTTTTTTTTTTTTTTTTTTTTTTTTGGGGGGTCTTTCTTTCTTTTTTTCTTTTTTTAGAAAGGTATGTTTTTTGTTAGTTTAACTATTTCTTTATTTATTTCATGTAATTTTTATTTTTATTTTTATAAATTCCTCTTTTAATGATTTTGTGTGGAGAGGTGTAACCATCCTTCTGTCTCTGAAAACAAGAAAGAAAAAGGTTGAAATTACCATTAAATATGTATATGACATGTACATTTTATTAAATTAAAAATAAAAATGAACAAGACGTGTATCTTGTGTAATTTTTTAATTTGAAGAAAGGAAGAGCAAGAATTATAGTTATTTTAAATAAAATACTCACAAATAATCCCCCAGCAGTAAAGTTTTACGCATAGGGTTGTCATTTTCTTCTTCCTGTTAAAACAACAATTAAAATTACTTCATATCTGAAGCATTCTACTATTAAAGGTTTATATTCTTTTCTAATGATCCTAATGCGATGGTGTTGCTAGAAATACCGAATGAAAAAGTACACTAAACAATTCACTTGATATTTAAAATGATTTTTGGCAACAAACATACAAACAAATAATTATAACAAGACTGTTATCACACACTGTTATACCTTAATTACACAACAGATGCTTACTCTTTTCCTTTTTCTTGATAAATCAAGTGGTCTCTCTTCTTTTCCTTTCTCTCCTTTTTCCTTTCTCTCTTTCTCCTTGTTCTCCTTCTCTTCTTTTTCCTTTCTCTCTTTCTCCTTATTCTCCTTCTCTTCTTTTTCCTTTCTCTCGTCTTCCTTTTCTTTTATTTGTTGTTGTTGTGCGTCATCACTGAAAATAAATATTACAAACTGATCATCATATATATTTTGTAATATATGTATATAATAATATAGTTTTTTTAGAAAAAGTAAACTATACAATTTTATCTAAGTAATATAGTGTATGTTTTGCAATATGATCTATAATAAAACTGGGCATTTACATTAGTCAAGCATGTTTATAATGTACAACATAAAAAGTAGGCCCACTTACGGATAATCTTCAAACAATTTGAAGAACTCGTCGAGACTGTAAATAAAAGAAAAATAAACAGATGAACAGTAAGAGTCATTGAAATATTCTTGGTATTTGTAAATTACATTAGTAAAATATAATATCAAACAGTAATGTATTGGGCTTTTTAATAACAACTCTCTAATTTTCCAAATGTTCATTGCATCTGTGTTAAAACTTTAAAAGAAGTTTCTTTAAATATCCGTTATAGTAGTAAAACGTTATTCAAAGATGATGAAAAGAATTATTTCAGAATAAAATATTACAAAGTTAATATTAAGTAGTATATACATACGTAGTTTCGTCGAACCAGTGTTCCATGATGCGTGTCTGTGGAGAGACATGCCTCATGCTCTTTTATATCTAAAGTTTCACGAAGCGCGCCAAAATTAAGGGAAAAAAACCTTTTACTTGTAGTATACTATATAATTTACATATACCGTTCTGATTTTCTCAGGGGCCTTGACATATTTAAGAAAATGTCAAGGATTCATAGTCATGTTAGTGCGTTTTCATTTCCCTCATTGCTTTTTGTAAAAAGCTAGTTCAATGCCACGATATTGCCGCTTTAGAACAGGCCACATCAGTGCACGGCACAAATATCATATTTATCATATGAACTCTGACATTCACCGGTTCTAAAACTCTGTGATACAGCTGGCGCTCAGATCATTATCAATGACTCGACCTAGTCCCTCGACACTATGACACCATTAGACAACAAGCACATAGCTGTGTAATGTTTTAGGCGCTAAATTCGGCTGGAGTAAAAGAAACACTTTTAGAAAATACCGACGAGTTCACTCACCGTAACTAATACGTTAAGGGCGTTTGAATTAAAATTAGAGTGATTATACAAATTTGAGTTCACTACTTACATCTGACATTATAGGGTACAAATTTATGTTTCATTGTCCTTAAAATTAATAAATAGTTTTAACAAAGACTATTCGGGTTTTTTTTTAATTGATACATTTAATATGATGTAGTATACAATAAACATAATACCAACCCTCCCCCTTGAGATGCGTAGCTGTGACACTGTCAGTCTTATGGCTAGAATGTACTGGGTTCGCATCACGTTATAGGTTCCTATTTGTTGTATCGCCATTGTATGTGTACGGTTTAGAACCGGTTTTTTTTTTTGCATTTTACACGAATCACGTATTCATCTTATTTGTTTAAACTGTAGTTGTTCTTACAAATACGCGTTACTTAGTAGGGTTTGAATTATACTCTTTTTATAATGCCTAGCTTTTTACATGTATTTCTTTAATGACAGTATTGTGTGGAGAGTACAAACTTAAAAAAAAAATTTTTTTCACAGTTTTGCATGCGTATCATTCAATAAGTAGCTTACTTATGATATATATATATATATATATATATATGTATGTATGTATGTATGTATGTATGTATGTATGTATGTATGTATGTATGTATGTATATATGTATATATATATATATATATATATATATATATATATATATATATATATAAAAATAAATAAACAAAGGCTGAAACTATGCAGACAAATATTGCGTGTAGTCTTGTGGTGGAAAAAAAAAACCTATATGCATTTGATGCTTTATTATTTTTGGAGACGGTAGGTGAGAAACTTAGGTGGGTTATTTTTTCCAGATGGATCGCTTCGTCGTCAATACCTTCGCCATTATCGATTCGTTCACCAGTAGTGATGAACTGCTTACCTGGGCTAAACAATTTGATCTGGAAAATAACGAGTATGTCAGTATGAAATTGATTGAATTAATTTGCAATGAAATCTAACAATCCGAGGGAGATAGTACATCCCCATCGGTTCCGGAGATCAGTGATTCTGAGCACTTGTGGTCTCCTGAATCCATAATATAAGAAGAATACGAAGAATGGTTCAAATTATGTGATCAGCACTGGAATCCAGAACACGACGAACTTGCCCAACTATGTATCGATGATGGAGAATGGCACTCAAGTGATGATGAGCCCTCAAAAGTAGCAACGGATAAAAAGAAAAAAGGCCTGCCATGTCCGTTTTGTTCTGCTACCTTCAGGAGAATTCCCGACGAGAGGAAGCATAAACTGGAGTGTGATCAGAGACCATCGCCACCACTGTCATCATCATCGTCGTCGCCACAACCGTCGTCGTCGTCATCTGAACCACCGGTGAAACGCCAGCGGACGATCAACCAGATGGGTGGAATTGGACCTGTTCCAGAAGCTCCTACACTCAGTCTTCACCATATACTTTTAACAAGAAAGATGTAAGGACTCACAAGAAGACGGAGGCAACTGACACGACGTTCAAAATTAAATTCAACGAACAGTGGCAAGGGGAAAAACTCAAAGATTTACACGGAGAATTACATACCATGTTCGAAGACGTTCTGGAAGAAGCCACCAGCAGTTTACTAGGTAGCGACCTTGGAAGGGTGATTCTTCACTACGACTCAACTTAATTCACCGATCGTGGTACCCCTGCAACCACTGTCCGAACTGAATGCTGGCGTCATCTTGGGGCACATCGAGAAAGTATTACAAAGCCAGGAAGATTTGCCTTTGGATGCATCCTTCAGCATTCAGATCGGCACTATTCAAATACCAAGAGGAGGAAGATCTGATACCACCCTGACTGATCTCACGGGTCCCGACAACTCAGTTCACATGAAGAAATCACTCGTCGAAATTGTGAACGACGACAATCTGTGCATGCCCCTAGCTATCGGTGCTTCCTGGGCCAAACTTAATTGTATCTCAAGCAAGGACTGGCAAGACTTCGTGGGTGACCGCCATTCAATGACACCTCTTATCGAACTGATTTTACGATACAAGATATGTCCACTGTCATTTTTCAAGAATTTAAGAAATAAGAAACGTGCTGAGCAGAAGATGCTAGCCGCGAAACTGTGTGAGTTGGCAGGTGTCCCGACAGATCGTCCCTGCAGTTTGAATGACATCCCTGCCTTCGAGAAGATATTGGGATGTCAGATCCTTGTGGTGAGTGCAGAGCTGGGAAACAAATTTCTAAGAGTGGGCGACCAGACGTCAAAGGAACCTAAATTATATCTATACTTTGTAGGCCAACCACGACCACATTTTCACACAATTGTGAAGATTACAGGGCTTTTTTCGGCGTCTTATTTTTGCCAATACTGCTTGAAATCTTACAACAACAAGACACATCATTCCTGCACATTAACCTGCATCGTGTGTCACAACCAAAACTGTCCCGAAACCGACGTGCAGATATCGTGCCTCCATTGTCACGTGACCTGTAGATCACTAGATTGCTTTTGGCGACATAAGCAACAGAAACGAGACAAGAAGGGACATACTATACCTTCCAAATGTGTGAGTTTTTGGAGATGTACCACCTGCAAAAAAAATCTTATGTAGAAGTGAGAGGGATCCTAAACTCCACACCTGTGGGGAATGGGAATGTCCTTGCTGCAACAGCTACGTGGATCAAGGGCATCTCTGCTACCAACCTGTCAAAGAAATCAACGACACCCGCACTAAATTCATATTTTACGATTTCGAATGCCGCCAGGACGAATTGCTGCAATGCAAGGAAGGATACCTGCCCATTGGAATCTGTCCCACGTGTCCAGGAGACAATTGCAGTCATCGATCACACTGTCAACATTGTCAGCAGTCGTGGTGTGGAAAACATCAACATGTCCCAAACTACCTGGTTGCACAGACAGCCTGTGAAGCTTGTAAGCACCAATCGGTCACAGAAGAATCGAAATGTACTGGATGTGGTTCAAGATGCCCCTGCTGCAACAAACGTGACAAGAAGAAACAGTATGTGAAAACACCATGTGAGCAGACTTGTGGATACCGTCAAGTCATCTTTCAGGGTGATGGAGCACATATTCAGTTCTGTCAATGGCTGTTCCAAGACAACCACAAAGATGTCACGGCTATCGCCCACAATAACAAGGCATATGATGCGTACTTTCTTCTAGAATACATGATTGACCAGTCAATGTATCCTCAGAAAATAATTTACAATGGATAAAAAATCATATATCTGCAACTGGAGAGAGAACTGAACATCCGGATTATCGACAGCTTAAATTTTCTCCCCATGAAGTTGGCAGCCTTCCCCAAAGCCTTTGGTCTGATGGAATTGAAAAAGGGATATTTCCCCCATTATTTCAACATCCAAGAACATCAAAACTACCATGGACCATTTCCAGACCCAGAGATGTATGGTGCCAACTATATGGAATCCAAGGAGAGATCAGAATTTC
Organism: Gigantopelta aegis; assembly: GCF_016097555.1. Classification (NCBI taxonomy): domain Eukaryota; kingdom Metazoa; phylum Mollusca; class Gastropoda; order Neomphalida; family Peltospiridae; genus Gigantopelta; species Gigantopelta aegis. The sequence goes on along the minus strand of NC_054708.1, from coordinate 48,772,205 downwards.
TGAAGTGGCATGCCGAACAGCGTATGTTCGAATTTCAAAAAGAAATGAAAGAGTATTGTGTCTCAGATGTGTCTGTTCTCCGGGAGGCCTGCTTAAAATTCCAAAAGCTCATGCTCGAAGTTACTGGTGAAAAGCAGATCGACCTTGACACCGACGCTGTCAGCTACATCAATGGCATCGATCCTTTTGCACATTACATCACTATAGCTTCGGTTTGTATGGGCATCTTTCAAAGCAAATTTCTGAAAGAACACCAGCATGCCAAACTCACAGATGGTCAACAGATCACGGACTGGATGACGGTCAGAGAGGATGGATCCATCAAGGTAAAACCTGATTTGTGGATGACTGAAGAAGAGCTGAGAAATCGTGGGATGACCATAGCTGAATCTGACACTGTGCCTAGTCCCATAGCCCAAGTTCCAAGCAGTGGCTATACAAGAAAAGACCAATTCAGCAAAGTATCTATACAGTGGTTGGAATGGGTTCAACACCAAAATCCTATTAAATACCAGATGCAGCATGCTCTTAATGGCGGTGAACATCTGGTACCAGACACCCATTATCGACTAGATGGCTACTGTGTTAAAACAAACACGGCATTCGAGTTTTATGGTTGTTTGTGGCATGGCTGTCGCCAATGTTTCCCACATGAGCGTTCTACCACAACACATCCAAGAACCAAACAATCCATAGAAGAACTGTATGCCTTGACATGTAGAAAGAGGGAAGAACTCAAAGCCAAGGGATACAAAGTCATAGAAATTTGGGAACATCAATTCCACCATCTCCTAAAGTCAAACCCAGAGCTGAAACAATTTGTGAACTCTTTGGATCTTCAAGACCGTCTCCATCCAAGGGACTCATTCTTTGGAGGAAGAACGAATGCAAGCACGTTGCACTACAAAGCAGAAGAAGGGGAAGAAATCAAGTATGTGGATTTCACATCTCTGTATCCGTGGGTCAACAAATATTGCCAGTATCCCGTGGGACATCCTGAAATCATTCTCAAAGATTTTAAGCCATTGGATGAATACTTTGGCATCGCCAAGGTGAAAGTGTCACCTCCCAGAAAACTTTACCATCCTGTCCTACCTTACCGTTCCAATGGAAAACTCAAGTTTCCACTGTGCAGAACCTGTTCGGATCAGGAATTACAGACGCCATGTCACCATTGTGATGACGAGAGAAGCATTATTGTAACCTGGTGCATCCCCGAAATTCTCAAGGCTATAGAGAAGGGATATAGAATCATCAACGTCTACGAAGTCTACTATTGGCCGGAAACTACACAGTACGAGCCAGCAACGCTTGAAGGTGGTCTCTTTGTTGAATATATCAATACCTTCCTCAAACTAAAACAAGAAGCCAGTGGATGGCCTGTCTGGTGTTTGACAGATGAAGACAAAGACCAATACATCAGGCAATACCGAGAAAAAGAGGGTATTCAGCTAGACAAACAGAAAATCATAAAGAACCCTGGACTTCGTTCGTTGGCCAAGCTGTGTCTGAACAGTTTCTGGGGGAAGTATGGCCAACGTTTAAACATAAAACAGTCTGCCTTCATTCACGAAAGCAATGCAGACGTTTTCTTTCAGATGTTGGCAGATCCCACCAAAGAAGTGATCGATTTCCACGTGTTGACAGAGTCCATTTTACAGCTCGAATACCAACACAAATCCACCTTTGTCCCAGAAGATTTAAAAACCAACGTTTTCCTGGCGACGTTTACCACTTCTTGGGCGAGATTGAAGTTGTACAGTGTGTTGGAGAAGCTGGGTGAAAATGTGTTGTACTACGACACGGACTCTGTCATCTTTGTGGCCAGACCTGGAAATTATCAGCCCCCTCTGGGAGATTATCTCGGAGAATTGACTGACGAATTAGATGGTCAGTTCATGACTGAATTTGTTAGTGGAGGTCCCAAAAATTATGGCTACAGAACCAACAAAGGCTCAGAAGTGTGCAAGGTGCGAGGTTTTTCTCTGAACTATGCCAATGCACAGCTCATTCACTTTGAAGCTATCCGTGAGATGGTCTTGTCACCGACCAGAGATGGTACCCTCACCGTGACGAACCCATCCAAAATTTCACGAGAAAAAAGGAAGAGAAAAATTTATAACAAAGTGGAAGAGAAAAAATACAAGATAGTGTACACCAAACGTGTCATTCTAGACAATTTGGACACTCTTCCCTATGGCTATTAAAGTTCTGTATGAATTATCAAACTTGGTATTTTTCCTCCATTTCAAATTCGGTATAAAACATCAAACTTGGTATTTTTCCTCCATTTCAAATTCGGTATAAATGATCAAACTTGGTACTTCCCCCCAAAATCAAACTTGGTATGAATCTGTATCTTTTTTTTATCGGACTTTGTTTGGTCGCAGTTCAAATTCACTTTTGTTTTATTTTTTTCATAATTAGTCCGATACATTTGTGATTTATGGAGTAAATACTCCTTTCTTTTCTTTTTTTGGCCGGCGATTCAAATTTTTTGTATAAGTAACCTAAATTATCCATGCCTTATCCCACTCTCCACTCACCTCTTGGACACAAACAAGTTGTGTTTACGGGGAAGCTGCAAACTATTGTATATAAAAAAAAAAAAAAAAAAAAAACCCACATGGACAATGTTCATCAAACTTGGTATAAAATCTCAAATTTGGTACAAAATCTCAAACTTGGTATGAAATAACAAACTCGGTATGAAAACATCAAACTTAGTATGCAATTCATGGTACACCCCCTCAAACTTGGTATATCCTACTCAATCTCCTACCTCCCCGTCGGTGAGTAGGGGGCAACAGTTCTGACTGGCTAACAGGAGAGAGTACCATATTTATTTTTGCAATAGAAAGACAGAGAGGGATACATTTAAGAAGAGGGACACAATTGAGAGTGGAGGGACACTCAGGGACACATTTTAGTCAGGAGGAACACATGCAGGGACACATTTAAGAGTTGAGGGACACATTTAGTCGGGGACACATTTAAGAGTTGAGGATCACATGGAGGGACACAATTGAGAGTGGAGGGACACATTTTAGTCAGGAGGGACACATGCAGGGACACATTTAAGAGTTGAGGGACACATGGAGGGACACATTTGAGAGTGGAGGGACATGGGAGGGACACATTTTAGTCAGAAGGGACACTTGCAGGGACAGGGAGGGACACATTTTAGTTGGAAGGGACACATGCAGGGACACAATTGAGAGTGGAGGGACACATGTAGGGACACTCAGGGACACATTTTAGTCAGGAGGGACACATGCAGGGACACATTTAAGAGTTGAGGGACACATGGAGGGACACATTTAAGAGTTGAGGGACACATGGAGGGACACAATTGAGAGTGGAGGGACACATGTAGGGACACTTGCAGGGACACATTTTAGTCAGGAGGGACACATGCAGGGACACATTTAAGAGTTGAGGGACACATGGAGGGACACAATTGAGAGTGGAGGGACACATGTAGGGACACTCAGGGATTGAGAATGTAGGGACACATTTTAGTCAGAAGGGACACTTGAGGGAACAGGGAGGGACACATCATTTGGAGGGACAAGTGGACACACATTTGAGAGAGGAGGGACACATGGTTGGGACACAAGGAAAAGGGACACATGAAGGACACATGTTTTATTTAACAGGACACTCAGGGACACATTTTAGGGACACATGTTATACAGGGGACACATGCAGGGACAGGGAGGGACACATTTTATGTTGGAGGGACACATGCAGGGACACATTACATGTCAGGAGGGACACATGCAAGACTCTTCCGATTTTAGTAGGGACACATTTGAGGGACACATTTTAGGGTCAGGAGGGAGGGACACTTGCATTTTAGTCAGGAGGGACACTTGCAAGGACAGGGAGGGACACATTTTATGTTGGAGGGACACATAAGGACACATTTTATGTTGCAGGGACACAGAGGGACACATTTTATGTTGGAGGGATACATTATAAATAGAAGTCATTGTGAAAAATATTGTTACTTTAGCAAAAACGCTTTTTAGTGATGGGTCGTGTCAGAAAAGATTGTCCCGTTCCTGGATGTCAGGCCAAGAATTTATTGAAACTATCTAATCATCTGTCTCAAGTGCACAATTTGAAAGACAGAGTATCGTGGTTGACAAAGGAGACATTTGAATCAGTGAAACCCACATTACCTAAAAGTGCCATTTCGTGGAGTCCCGAAGCAGTGGTCGATCCCACACGACCTTGGTGGGAAACACAGAGTTTGGCTCCATTCGAGCCTTGTTCGAGCATGTGTGTATCAGGTCCAACGGGTGCTGGTAAGACTCAGTGGGTATACAGACTTCTGAAAAACTTGAATGGTATGTACGTCAAAGACCCTCCAAAGAAAATGATGTATTGTTATGGCGTGTATCAGCCACTTTACGATGAGATGGAAAAAACTGTAGCTAACCTTACGTTTCATCCAGGATTACCTACACAGGTGGACATAGAAGACTTTGCTGATGAACAACATGGACTCGTCATTTTGGATGATCTCAGGCACCAAGTACTGAAACACAAAGACATAGAGCTACTGTTTACACAAGGATGTCATCACAGAAGACTGAGCGTCATATTCATTACCCAAAACATTTATGGACAGGGAAAGTCTGCAAGAACCATTGCTCTCAACACGTGGTATCTCGTTCTGTTTAAAAACGTGAGAGATACGTCGCAGATTATGACGCTGGGCCGTCAGTTGTTTCCAGGATGTGCAGGTGTTTTGGTGGAAGCTTATAAGGATGCCATGAAGACCCCTTTTAATTATTTGGTGGTGGACATGTCGCCCCATGGTGATGATAAGCTGAGACTGAGAACTCGGATATTTCCCAATGAAGACTCCATCGTCTACGTCCCGAGAGTATAAATAGCAGCCCATTTTTAAAGCCACGTCAAAATGTCTCAAGTCATCAAGGAGAACTTGTCTTTTCTTCGGTTCCTGTTGTATGGAAAATCCACGAAGCAGACAAATCTACTCTTGAAACACATTACCACGGATCAGTTGAAAACCTTGACCTTCATTATTGCCAATATATTGTATGGTGACGTTCCACTCTCCAAACAGGCATTTGAAAAGTTGAAGAAACACAAACAAGTATTACGTGTGTTGGGTGACAAGACGGTTTCTGTCAAGAAGAAGAAAAAGGTGTTACGAGCTGATATCATCGTACTCGTTTTACAGAGTATAGCACCCTTGTTAAAAACAGTATAATGCAACACGTGACAAAAAACATTCTAGTGCCAGAAGAAAAATATATACGACTATTAAAAGGACAAGTGATGGATGCAACACAACCCAAACAAATTCAAGATGGAAAAGGGCAAACACCTCCTATTGTGTCCAAACCCGTGGCTGATGTGAAAAGGAAGACAATGGACCCAAAGAAGACAGAAAAGATGCTGAACCCAGAGAAATCAATAAAGATGGAACCAACCATACAGAGACAGAAGCGGCCACCAGGAATACCACAACGAAAGAACAAAAAACAATTTAAATGGAAATCATTGTAAAGTGGAATAGAGGTCTGCTCCTTAACCCTTATCTCCACTGGTTTGAAACGGGAGCAAATAAAGTATTTGAAAAATGTATTTGTTATTATGTTGTTTATGTATTGTAGTAAAAACAGAACGCAGTGCCATACCTCCCAACCGTCCATCGATTCGAGCGGGACTTGTGTGGGCTAGCGAATTTTTGGGTTGTTTTTCATTTATTTCTAATTACAATCTCTGGTCTCTATAGAGACAACTACACATATATAAAATGGACACACATTGGGTTACATCGAGAGCCCTTAAGGGCAAAAACTATAATGTACAATGATTAAAATAAGTTAAGGCAAACTGATACACGATGGCTTCGTTGACTCTAGTATCTGAACAAAAATAATTTTGAATGTCTCTGAGCGAAGATCCCGTCGATTTCATCATGACATAAAACAAAGCAAAAAGTCCACACGAGTTGCTGTTGGCGTCTTGGAGCACCCTGTCGTTGTGCACAGTGTGTACACTGTTTCTCTGCAAAAAGGCTCGAAACTGTCTCTGGTAATATTCTGGAGGCTTTCCAAAACTGTCAAAGAATTCTCCATGGTGAGCACTGTCTAACCATATGGCCACCCAGTGTTGTCCTCTCATCGTCGAGGGTTCTGTATTGACGATGAATCCTCGTGGAAAACGGGTCAGTCGGTGCCGTGGAAGTTCGTCTGCAGCATAGACTCTGACATGTCTCGTGACTGGATCAGCGTTCAGAGCACATACCAACTGTAAGGTGTTCATGGTTCTGCATACAAGATGTTCCTGGCTCCGTCGATTTGAAGCAGAAGGTTGTCTTCTGAGTAGATCAAACAGTTGACTGTTTCTGGTAATGCTTTTTTAAACTGTAAGTCCAGTCGTAGATTACCCCTTTTTATAAGATCCAGGTATCCATCCTTCAAATGGTAAGGTTCCAAGGTGAATTGATGCAGAGCATATCCACTTCTAAAATCCTCCCTAGACACGTCCAGTCCTATGGATTCTCTTCCTTCGAACAAGTTGTTGTAGGCCGAGATGTACTGCTTGTTACCCACGTGTAGTGGTTGAGCAGGTAACGATTCTCCATTCACATATAAGGCAATGGTGTCGAGATCGTACATAGCGAAATTAAATGGATTTTTGGAGTAACTGCCATTGATTGCCTCGGCAGAGACCAGCGCCACCACGACTTTGTTGGGACATTTGTTTTGAAACAAGTGATCCCAAGTGAAGCTGAGTTGTCCCTTGGGTATGGAGGCCACTTTGATGTCGCTCCTCGTGAAAGGATATTTGGCTTCAGTGTCCTGCAACGTTTTGGCGTGGGCCGTAATGATGGCTGTGTTGGGTCGCACTTTGCAGACTCTGAGGTACACATCTTGGATCTTGACTTTGTAATCAGGATTATCTTCTCCTGCCATCAGATGAAAGGAAGGCCTGGTCCGGAACAGTTTGATCTGTAGATTGACGCCATTGATGAGATAACGTTTTATGTCGAAAAAGTCTTCATATAGCGGTCCTTCCATATCCACGGTGCGACTCAATTCACATAAATCACCTCTGTTGGAGCAAATCCCGCATTGATGCCCGTTATCGGGTCTACACTGTCTATAGCATCATACGAGTCTTTGTAGTAGAGCTGAGACTGAAGAGATGATTCTTTGGCTGTGGACGTGCCATTCAACAACACTTTGAGATAACTCTTGTAAGGATACAGATTGGTCGAGGTGGTGATGAGTTTTCCATTGAGTGTCAGATCCACTTGAGACCACAAACTCTGAAGCCACAGATTGACGGGTCCCACCTTTTCATCTTTTGTCAAGATGCTGCCATCGGCTTTGGTGATTTTGGCTTTCACGTGTAGTTTGGTACGTTTCAGGTCGATGTAATCGATGCCTTGTCCATAAACGTTAAACTCCACAGGACTGTTTTCTGTGGTGATCTGAGATGTGGGTCTCGTGTCCTCATAATAGATTTTTTCCACAGAAGTGAATGTACGTGGAAGTTCAAAAATAGATAATTCTTCGGCATGGGCCTCTACTTCAGCTTTATTCATATAGGAAGCCATCTTACTTCTTTTTACTAAAGCGATCTGTCTTCTGCTTTTTCTGATTGCTTCTGCTCGTTGTGTCTCCTTTGCGCTTTCTTGGTGAACTGACTGGTTACTCTGTTGCTTTCCCTTTTATACTTTTCAGAAGGCGTTTCTGTTCGGCCTTAGCTTGTTCCACCACTTGCTGCGTTGGGGAGACCATGACAACACTGGGTGCCGGGGGTTTGTTCTGTTCCTCTTTTTCTTTTTTCCACGTTGGGTCGTAGAGTTCTAGGCATCGATCCACACTGTACATGATCTGACTCTTTCCACCACGTTGAATTTCGAAGTGAGGCTGAAGTTTGCCTTGTGCCTGCAGCTTGTAGAAACGGGTCCACTTGTCGACGTTTGGAACGTATAGCTTGTATTGGTATGACATGTTGCTCCTCTGAAGGTTCTATCTCAAATGATGATGGTTTTTGACAGACATCCTATTTATAGAGATCCTGCATATCTCCAGCGATCCGTGACCACTGACCATACGGTTTTTGCTTTCATCTGATCCAAGTGACTGTCGTTCAAAATGAAGGCTAACAAAGGGGTGTTTTGTTTCAATATACGTTTTCTAGTTCTATTCATCACGGTCAGGTGATACCAGCATTTTCAACATGTTCAGATACTCGTTGTTAGACTGTAAAAATCGACGTTTTTGTCCTGCTCCGACGTTAATACGTCCGTCCAGCAACCCTTGAACGATCGCCACCAAGGCCAACATTTGTTCTGCATTCATTTCATTCAGTAATCCCAGAGTCATCTGATAATCGTGAATGTTCGTCATCATTTTTAAATAATTGTAATGTTTCAGAACGTATTCAGCCATGTCTTAAAACCAAAAAGGCTGTGGTTTCACGTGAAGTGTCACCGTCACTGGTTCCGTGATAAATGAAGCTGGATTGCCATCTGCGTCCTGTATATAGATGTCCACGATCTGCAGATCTTCCAGTCTCAGGGGTATGTAATGATATTGTGGAAACACAAATGACCTTTCCTTTTTATTCCCCATCAAACAGATGCGTCTCAACAGGGGTTACTGTTTTTTCACCCACATGTGAGCTGTGGCAGATGTTGGAACACATGTAGATGTCACGAACGTCTGATTTTCTCGAGACGTCCCAGTTCTGAATGGTGATTTCGGTGGCTGCTACCACCCACTTTTTACCGAGATGTAGTCTGTCATACAGATTGACTCTAAAAGACCAGTGTGTGTTGTCGGGAAAGTAAGACGTGCTGTCTGTACTTCGAATGGTAATGTACTTATCCATGGTGCTTATTAGTTTTGATCTTGGGATTTGGCAGCAGATAACCCAAACTACTGCTGAGTAGTGTTGTCCACAAGTCAGAATTACCTCGATCGAGAGATAAGTTGATGATACACGTAATCACCACTACGTATATGATGATGATCTAAGAGAAAAAAACTGTTTCCGATTTGGCCACACGTTTACCAAACAATGTCCTGGTATCACCCGAATGACTTCTTGACAAAGGATGTGTCTCTACAATTTCTTCCATGCTAATGAAAAGTCATGTGCTGAGGCCTTTTATACTGTTTGATATCGAACAACATCTGCTTCTGGAATCCACGAATTGTACTTCTTAGGCCAGTGAAGCCATTTCACCAACACTTCTTTCTGTTTGATACGAGTTCTCTTTTTTATGATATCTTAGATATGGTACAGTTGATCAGGATTCTCAGTCACCTTTTGAAGTTCAGCTGCATAGAATGTCCCTTCAATGGGATCGCCACCCCAGTCCTTTCCTTTAATTGGTACAAGTCATGGCTTTGAGACCAGTATCTCGTTTCAATGGTAAATATTTCACCAGACCATTTTTCTTGCTATTCTCGATCAAAGGTGCCCCGAAGATGACTGACTCTTACTTTGTCACCCACGTTAAAGGTAAACTTCTTCTTCTGGATTGTTTTCTTAGGTTTGATCAGATACTGAGACAATCGAACCTCTTGTTCATTCTGTTGGTTGACACTGTTTGGTGTTTGACCTAACATTCGATGTTTGGTATGGTTATAACTATGGACGACCTTCTCTAGGACATTCACGTTTTTTAACATGTAGCAATAGAGACGCATTTTGATGGTTTTAATGACACGTTCGGCATAACTCACTTTGGTTTCATTGAGAGTAAACAGCTGTGTTATGTCATGTATCTTCAACAATGCTTTGACCCTGTGGTTCTTGTATTCTGACCCCGAATCAGACTGAAACAGTTTGGGCTTTCTGGACTCTGATTTCCAGAATTCTGTCAAAGCATCTACCACATGTTTCCCCGTTTTCGATTTGAGTGGTAGAACCCACAAGAACCTGGAAAATAGGTCAATGATCACCATGAGATATTTCACCCCATCATTATATTTAGCCAAAGTGACCATATCCATGAGATACTTTCTCCTTACTTGATGTGTCATGGTATAGGTTTCTTGACCTTTCAACCATGTTTTAATACGTGTCAGAGAAATCTTAAATTTACCCTCTGCTTTGACAGCTTGACATAATTTAACAGGACCTGCATAACTCCCAGGGTGTTTTGCATCGTAGTAAAGTGACTCCAGGTACCATTCCCACTGAGATTCAAAAGATACAACACAAAATTTATTACTAAACAACTGATTGAAAATGTAGTACATAAAATGCCAAACATACAGTTATTACATCATGAAATAAACTCTAATGTCTGAACACGTTATTCACATAGGGACATCTCGGGGACAGTCTATAATGTTCCATCACTGGATCGTCCATTCTCTGCCATCAACAACAGTAACAGACGACAGCATCGTGATCCCCCGTGTAATAGAAACCTGCCTTGGTAAGTTCCCTCGGTTTTTGACTAACTATATGGGCCACCATCCAAATGTCTGCATACGTGTATAGAATTCTCTCATTTCGGGTCGATGACAGAACAGATAATGTCTCAAACAGTAGTCTTCTTCATAGTCATCGGCTCTATATTCTTGGGCAGCGTCCGTTTGATCTACGGGTTCTTTGATTTCACCATCTTCATAGTCAACATCTGTTTGGAGTTCACGGGTAGCACCTGCTCGATCTGTGGGTTCTTTGATTTTGCCATCTTCACGATCAGCATTCTCTTTACGAGTACAGTCACTTCGATCCATGATCTCTTTTCCATTTCTATTACAGTAAATCGTGTGACTTTCGGAACACTTGCAGATCAAGACGTCGTCTTCGTCGCTACTGCTGCTGCTACTAATGCTCCTCGAATATCCTGATGCCATCGTCTTCGTTCCAGATAGAGTGCAACAATACACAAGAATGTCAGAATCATAAAAACATAAGGCCATGATCGAGTTCTCAATCACGAATGAACCCCTGGGAAAGAAACACACCTCTTATATACAAGTCACCTATATACCATTTGGGTCAGTTCTGGCAATATCAATTTTCATTCTACTGATGATACTCGTTGGGGTTGCAGAACGAGCACTGTAGAAATCCCAGTTGTTTCTGATGGTCTTCCTGCATAGCACACGGTACAATCGAGTTCAGTTCTGGCACAAAGTCACTCAAAATTTTGAAACAGTCTTTCAGTTTCTCCCATTGTTGTATCAAAAGGAAAATCCCCTTTCTTGATGGTTTCATGGATTTGGTTTCACCACACCACCACCATTGTCGAATGTCTACCCCGGCAATGTTCTTGTCCACGCTGACATGGACATTGGCACCAATGTGATGGAACAGCTTGGTATCTTTACCGTGCTTTAAGTCCACTATAGTCGCGTCAATATGGCCGGCACATGTAGACAGTTCCACCCAATGCTTCATAGTCAGGGTTATACCCCGCTTTGTTGGGAACGTTTTTCCCTTGTCACTCTCAAATTTTCTAATGTGAATCAAAAGTTCTCTCTTCCACGGCTTCGCCATGACATAGACATTTTGACCAATCTCGTTTCAACACTGCTTGTAGTTGTTAAACTAGTCATATCTGGAGTTTAATGAACGTAGATCTGTTGTTTAGAAATTTCGGCGAGCGATTGACGATACTTAGAAAATACCCCCTTTATATATCCAAATGCGAGCCGAAATAGGTCAAGGACAAAGCATATCTGAAACAGTAAAAAATTGGCCAAGACCAATAATCGGTAAGCCAGGCCAAGGCCATCGAGACCCGTTTAAGTCTATCAGGGACATGGGCGGGATACCGGTAAAAATCGGTCACACACCTGAGTCACGGTCAGGTTCCACCAAGGTATACCAAAGTCACTGCTCTCTAAGTAGGTCAAGGCTAGGTGATGAGTCACACACCAAGTACGCCAAGGCTATGACTTACACCAAGGTCGCACACCTGCCAAGTACACCAAGGTCACGGCCAAGGTCAGACTATAACGACACACCTATGACTCGTACCAAGGTCAAGGTCATGACGCCATACAGGCCTCCTTACTACTCTCATCTTTTTCCATTTTTTTCCATTTTTCCATTGGAAGCAAGCAGTGCCGGATTTATAAGCGGGCAATTGCCCAGGGCTCCCTGCCAGAGCCTCCCCCCCCCCCCCCCCCGACTGAGGACTTCCTTTATATAAAACAAATGTAATAAATATTTTTTTTAAATGTAATAAATATAACATTAGTTAATTTTTTTATTTGTCATGTAATTTAATTTCTATGTTGAGGGGCCCCCGAACCTGAAGTTCCCCGGGCCCTCCAAGGTCTAAATCCGGCCTGGGATGTTTATATGCACCATCTCACAGACAGGGTGGCATATACCACAACAATTGATATGTTAGTCGAGGTGCACTGGCTGGAGCGAATAATAGCCCAATGGGTCTACCGACTGGGATCGATCCTAGACCGAACGCGCATCAGGCGAGCATTTTACCACTGGACTACGTTACCCACCCCACCACCAAGTCTCAAATACAATTTACAGTATTTAGTTGTACGTTATTTGTACTTTATATGTTGGTACTTATTTATACATTTATTTATTTATACATTGTGGTGTTGTACAATGGGTTAAGGTTAATTTTTATTGTTATATTACTGTGTTATTTTAAATAAGCCTATTTGTGGTTATATTTGTTTCAGCCTTTGAGATTTGAGCCTTGAACATGAGTCTGCGAGATGACAGTGATGTGACCATCAGCCTTCTGCAAGAGATGTTTACAGGCTAGCATGGTATGGTTGACTGTTAGGACGTCTGCAGGAGATGTCAACAGCCAACCAGACGAGATGAGCTAGTGACTGAACAGTTTGTTATCAACATGACACTGGATGAGTTATTCGTGATGGTAACGATGACAGTGAATTTCAGATGTGTTAATTAATTATAAAGACTGAACTAGCTGCAGAAGCAGATTACTTTTAGGCTTAGGAACATTGCATTGCTAGAAGGTTAGCGGACATTAGAAGATCATATTGGGATTGTGTCATCTATTGTATATTCATATTTTGTACATAAAATGTGTTCAAATGTTTTGTTGTTGGACTACTTTTTTTGACAGTGCATCTTACTGATATTCAATATCTCGTCCATGTGTGTGTGTGTGCGTGTGTGTGTTTGTGTGTGTGTACTCTAAAATAATTTATAATTATAGACAGAAGACCCCAATGTTCAGATCTCTATAACAACATTAATTAGTGATACCCCCCCCCCCCCCCCCCCTGGAAACATAATTCAGTTTAGACCACAAGAAAAGAAATTTAAAATTAAATCATTACGGAATAAGAAAATAGTGTACTTAATTGTTGAGAGTAGCGATTGTTTGTGACGCCGCAGTACTAACTATTCTTAGGAAAATCAATTGGTTTAAACAATATTTATTTACCAAATTGCATTGGCAATAGATTGGTCAATAAGATATTTCCATACATTATAAAATACAAATGCAATAATAAAACCCCCATTAAATACATTGTTTCTAAGACCAATATTTGTGTGTAAACAAGGTGCACATGCAGAGAGAGAGAGAGAGAGAGAGAGAGAGAGAGAGAGAGAGAGAGAGAGAGAGACAGACAGACAGACAGACAGAGAGATGGAGAACGAGAGAGATGGAGAGAGAGAGAGAGAGGGAGGGAGAGAGATAGAGAGAGGTGCAGACTTTACATCACACATCAAACCGTTTCCTTTGGGAGGGAGAGAGAGAGAGATGGAGAGAGAGAGAGAGAGAGAGAGAGAGAGAGAGAGAGAGAGAGAGATGGAGAGAGGTGCAGACTTTACATCACACATCAAACCGTTTCCTTTCAATAATGAACGTCTACATTGCTTTAAACATGAATTGCTTTAAACATAACTATATTCTAATGTGTTGAATAGTTGTGATTTCCTGATACGATATTTTGTAATCAATATGTTTATAATGTAAAAATGATCCCGTCACGAAGTTTAGTGTATAGAGGACAATAAAGAATATTTAAAATGCTCAGAATCTTCAATATGGTCACACCCACAAGTAGGTTCATCTGATATAAAACGCGAAATCCTGTGACCGTTTAAATTACTGATGCCAAGATGAAGTCTACAATATAATATTTGTTCTCTTCTAGTACCCAGGTAAACATATGTTGGAACTTGCTTGTCGTCCTTTTGTCATTTTTTTTTTTTTTTTTTTTTTTTTTTTTTGGGGGGGGGGGGTTTAAGTTAATAATGCTTTAGATTTTTTAGTTGGGTGTCTAAAGAATTTCATAATTGAGTTCGTGATGAGCAAAATGAATACGAGTGTAATTTAGTAGATGAAAAATTGTAATCTTTCATTTTGTTTCAAGCCATATAGAGTTGTTTCGCTTAGTTGGCGTGGCGTTCGGTTATTAATAATTGTGTACAGCATGATACATTTATGACGTCTGGAATAAAACCAGTTCCATGGCAAAGATTTCATGTTACTTACCTTTCATTGCTCCACATATAGTACGAATAGCATCTAATTTTAAAGTTGCTAAATGTTTCAACTGGTCCCTCAGATACTTAGCCCTAACATACTGACGTAAAAACCGATGTTTATGCCAAAATCCTTCACCGTCATCCGATCGAGCAAACGCAGTGCTAAACCTGCCCAATTTGTAACCTGATCGAGCAAACCCAGTGCTAAACCTGCCCAATTTGTAACCTGATCGAGCAAACCCAGTGCTAAACCTGCCCAATTTGTAACCTGATCGATCAAACCCAGTGTTAAACCTGCCCAATTTGTAACCTGATCAAGCAAACCCAGTGTTAAACCAGCCCAGTTTTTAACCTGATCGATCAAACCCAGTGTTAAACCAGCCCAATTTGTAACCTGATCGAGCAAACCCAGTGTTAAACCAGCCCAATTTGTAACCTGATCGAGCAAACCCAGTGCTAAACCTGCCCAATTTGTAACCTGATCGAGCAAAACCAGTGCTAAACCTGCCCAATTTGTAACCTGATCGAGCAAACCCAGTGTTAAACCAGCCCAGTTTGTAACCTGATCGAGCAAACCCAGTGTTAAACCTGCCCAATTTGTAACCTGATCGAGCAAACCCAGTGTTAAACCTGCCCAATTTGTAACCTGATCGAGCAAACCCAGTGTTAAACCAGCCCAATTTGTAACCTGATCGAGCAAACCCAGTGTTAAACCTGCCCAATTTGTAACCCGATCGAGCAAACCCAGTGCTAAACCTGCCGAGCAAACCCAGTGTTAAACCTGCCCAATTTATAACCTGATCGAGCAAACCCAGTGCTAAACCTGCCCTGTCCCTCACCGCCTCGGACGATTATGTTGGATTTTATTCAAAATTATGCAAAGTTTATTTTGTTTAATGACACCGCTAGAGCACATTAATTTATTAATCATCGGCTATTGGATGTCAAACATTTGGTACTTTGTATGTAGTTAATAATATTAGTGTGTATTAGTGGTTAGCCTATTATGTGAAATATTTCTTATCGGCGAACTGGAAAATTATCAATGTAATGGTATTTAGTGTCAAACAGGATTTTTGTTGTACTAGAGTGGGAATCTTTGCCTACCGTGTGCCAGGGAGCCATTCTGTGTTTTTGCCATATTTTCATTGACGACAGAGAGCTTTTATAACCGTCCAAATGTCCGTCTAGTAGCTCACTCGGGCTAGAGAAACTGGGTAGGAAATTAATTTCGTTTAGAAACATCCGCATGGTGCTGCTCACCCCATTGACTACCTTGCTTGAACTTTATTAATGTGCCTATATCCACTGAATGTTCAGACAGACATGTCCACCCTGGGCCCAACCTCTGGGTATGGCAGTGACTAAGTTTAGGGCAGAAGTGGGCAGCTGGTAAAGTTCGAGGTGGACGGAATTTGGAATGCCAAGTTAGAAATTAGGTCTAGGACCTAAACCAAAGAGTCGTTGCTCTTGTTAGAATGCCTTGACTACCAACGTTGTTGACGTCAACAATGCTTTGACGTCACATGATTATTACAGTAAGTTTATGGAACCGCTTGGAAGGTCGGTGAGTTTTTCCTTTGTATTTTTTATTGGTTTCTTTTTCACTTATCTGCAGTGGGGTATGGAGGCACTATCTGTAGTGGGGAGCTCAAATCAGATTTTTTATCTTTAATGATACAGAGTAGAAAAACAAAACAAAAAACAGTCGTCCTCAAACGGGAGTGCCTTTGCCTCCAACCCCCTTCCCCGGTTTCCGCTTGTTCTTGTTCGTGTTCTTTCTTTTTTCTTCTTCGTCGTCTTCGTCGTCGTCGCAGCCGTTTTCTTCTGTTATTTTTGGTGTGTTTGTTTTTGTGTACGCGTGCGAGTTTTTAATTATTATCTTTTATTTTAATAGTTCAATTAGTTTTAGATTTTTGTCTGTTTGTTTGGTGGTGGGTGTTTGTTTTTTGGGGTGTTTTGGGTTTTTTTAATATGTGTGAGGCGGTTGTTGAACGCTGTGTTTTTGTTTTGTTGTTTATTTGTTTGCATAGGGCGGGAGTTAGCCATTTATTTTGCCCATTGTTGATCCCATCATGAGGAATTCGCACCCATCCACCCACCCACCCTTCAATTAAAAATCTTGCGTACGGGCCTATACGGGTAAATTGTAAAATATGGTCCCTGTCTCTCAGCGTCTCGAACGATTATATTGCATTTTATTCAAAATTATGTTAATAAAGTTTATCTTGTTTTACGACAACGCTAGAGCACATTGATTTCTTAATCTTCTGCTATTGGATGTTAAACATTTGGTAATTTTGACATATTGTCTTAAAGAGGAAACCCGCTACATTTAACCATTAGTAGCAACGGATCTTTTATATTGGTGTTTTCTTCTTTTTCGTCTACTTTTCTGAAGTGGGGTATGGAGGCACTATCTGTAGTGGGAGCGCAAATGACATGTGACGGCATTGTAGCTGGGTGCAATTTCAGTCTTTATGACTTTTTTGGAACGTTTTGCAAAAGTAAAACCAGTCTTTCGGATAATTCAACCTCATTTAAAGATTGTATATTCATACCAATGTCGGTGGAAATCTGTGAATGATTAAAAACATAAATAATAAAGCACCTATATACGCCAATACAAAAGCATAGCGAATAAATTAAACACGCAAGTGTAAATACGTTTGGTGTCTATTAAGTGAAAATATAGAAAAGTAATTCAGTTATGTACGTTTGTAAAAAAAACGTGGTGTACCATTTTTTTTTATTTTTATTTTTTTTTTTAAAGAAGAAAGACTGACCTTAAAGCCGCACACCCTAGTTTCATCCAGCGAAAATAAATTATAATCTACAAACCTGTAACACACTTAGATCACGTTTTTATCAAATGGAGTGAAAAAGCAGGTTTTATATCGATAAATACCATGGGAATCTCCATGTCCCAATTGCTTGAAATAATTTTGAAAGTTAGTATTCTGATGTCACCGGTAGATGTCGCTCGAAGCACAACAATGCCTACGTCACGACAAATTTCACAGACTTGGGGTGCGTTTCTTTCACCTCTCCTGGACATGTTCCAACTGTTCTGTCCTGGTTGTATCCCCTCTCCAGATATCGTAAGACTTAGCAAAATTATTGGTTTTAAGGGTTTGTAACGTTTTGTATTGAGACACTTACTTGTCTGAACTTTATTGTTACTGAAAATGTTCACGAACTGTGAAGAAAAATCTCACAAATGAACAACAACAAATCGGATGTTGATTGCACGAACCGTGCACGAGAAAACAAACCGAACCAAAATGATAACGGTCACGTGATATACCAACGTCTGTGACATTGAAATGGAAATATCCCCTCTAAAAATAGATTAGACCTTGTCTGCTCAACGGGTTTTTTCTCAGACGTGCGTGCGATTTATGAAATACGAAAAATGCATTTTGTGGTATTACAAAAACCAGGATTACCTAAAAACACTTCAGGTGAATGGAAATGTATATTCTAAATAATAAACGGTAAGTAAAGTGCAATTTTATTTGTGAAAAAAATGGCTTTAATAGCGAAAAACAACGCCGTAATGGTTAACAACTAGCCGTAACTAGGGTGTGTTCCTTTAAATCTAGAGTAGATGTCAACGTTTAGCTGTTACTATTATTGTACCACGCTTTGGTGTCGGTCCCTTTGATTTTACCCGTGGTGTATCCCATAGTTAGACCACGGGCGTGTCTGACCTAAATTTTAGCGATTGCTGAATGGGTGAAGAAAGTTACGCCTACAGGTCACATCTATAGTTCAGCAGGAAGTAAATTAGAACATTGTTTTAAAAAGTAACACTTTCACTAACATTAGTAATAAAGTTTCAATATTAATCTGTAAATATAGGATATATATTAAATAGTTTTGCTTCATTGTCCATTACATTACTTTATCAGTTGCAACATTTAAAAAGGACGCTAATAGCAAGAGGTCATGGCACACCACCCACGTTTCTATATTACACTGTTCAGAAGGCTTTAAATGTATTTGAACACCTACAATTCAAAGGCTATTTCTCGCTCCTGCCTGGTACATCAAAGGCCGTGGTATGTGTTATCCTGTCTATGGGATGGTGCATATAAAAGATCCCTTAATGCTAATCGAAAAGAGTAGCCCATGAAGTGGCGTCAGCGGGTTTCCTCTCTCTATATCTGTGTGGTCCTTAACCATATAACCGTAAGTAAAATGTGTTGAATGCGTCGTTAAATAAAACATTTCCTTCCTTTCCTAAAATTCAAAATGTCCGGGCCCACAAATACATGTATTTTATTCCACAGACATCTCTCCACCACCGCCCCCATTTTCTTATACACTCCGCGGGCCCTGTGTAAGTCTTGAAAAGTATCCCACCCCCAAATTACCTGTTAAATATATATTCATTCGTCTGTTATAATTATATACATGACTCAAAGACAGTGTATGGGTATGGGTATCTCTCAATATAAAATCATGGCCAAGCTCGTGCCAAAATTCACCAACATATATATTATCTACATGGTAATTATCAATCTAGCAATATATTACATTATCCACTAAATAAACCTATAAATGCATTGTATTCACCTGCTAAACATTTCATTTTTTTCCGGGGCACTTTAAATTTCGAGGAGGGATTACGCAGCGCTCTCTCCTTGTAGGTCTATCCGCGCCTGTAATGTCAGATGAATTAGTATTTCTGACATGTTTCCCCGTATAGGCTAATCGAAGCAAGTAGTCCAAGGCGGACCCAATAAATTGCAAAACCCCACACATTTGCTACGTCCGATTCGGACTACGAAGCAAGGTGAAATGTACCCGCTAAAATTAAATTGTAAAACTTCTTTGCGACCATGGTCACGTCATGAAGGCGTGGTAATGGGGGCGTGATACAAGCTAGTTACCCCTCCATCACTCGAGATTCGTCTAGTTAGATCACGGTTATTGCGGCCGTTGAGTGACGGGTAATAGATCTCGGGTTAGAATTTTGTTTCTAATTATTTTTTATTTTATTTATTTATATATTTTTTTTTAATTATTAATTAATTAATTAATTAATTAATAATAATAATAATAATAATAATAATAATAATAAATAATATTTCATTTATTTATTTGTTATTATTTTATAATTATAATTTATATTTTTTAAATTATTATCTTTTGTTTCTTTGAAAAAATTTAAATTAAATTAATCATCCACAATATACATCACTAAATTACCCCTAAAATGCGCTTGTGATTAGTCATAAAATTTTCTATATACTAGTTAATTACAAAACGAATCCTTTTGACACTTACTGGTGATGCCCAAGACAAGTACAAACAAACCAGGAGCTTAGGCTGGCGGGGGGATGGGGGGGGGGGGGGGGGTCATCTGATACCCTCGTCCGCTGAGGCTAAACTATTGCTTTAAAGTTCAACATACATGTATTAGGCTATACAAATATCCAGGGAAATTATATTTGCTTGAATAATTTTAAATTATTCGTTATGTTTTTATATTCGCGTGTGTATATATATATATATATATATATATATATATATATATATATATATATATATATATATATATATATATATATATACGCTTTATTATTTACGTTTTTAATGATTAATACACTTCCACCAACTTTGATATGAATCTACAATCTTTAAATGAGGTTGTATTGTTCGACATACTGGTTTTGCTTTCACAAAATGTACTAAAAAGGTAATAAACAGTGGCGGATCCAGAAAATCCATTTAGGGTGGAGCAGTGACATGAGGTGGAATGCCAAGGGAACTTTGGGGAGGTTTGGAGGGGGATCGTAAAAAAAATAAAAATATATATAATATATAATAAAATTATAACTATCGCAAAATTTAGGGGGCACCGGGCCCCTCTCCCCCCCCCTCCCCCCGATCCGCCTCTGATAAATACTGAAAATGCACCCAGATGCAATGCCTTCTCATATTATTGTGCGAGTTTCACTCCCTTAATGGCGGATCGATCACGTGATTCGAAACATGGCCGCGCACAGTACTTTGACGTCACTGGCCAATAAACCCGCCTATATCCACCCTGGGCCCAACTTCTGGGTATCTCAGTGACTAAGTTCAGGGCAGAAGGGACAGCTGGTGAAGTTTGAGGTGGACGGAATTTGGAATGCCAAGTTAGAAATTAGGTCTAGAACCTAAACTAAAGAGTTGTTGCTCTTGTTAGAATGCCTTGGCTATCAACGTTGTTGACGTCACATGATTATTACAGTAAATTTATGGAACCGCTTGGCAGATAGGTGAGTTTTTCATTTTCACCTACCTTTCTGAAGTGGGGTATGGAGTACAAATCAGATTTTTTTTTTTTTTATCTTTAATTATACCTCAAACGGGAATGCCTGTGCCTCCCACCCCCTTCCCCGGTTTCTTCTTGTTCTTGTTCTTGTTCTTGTTCGTGTTCTTTCTTTTTTTTTCTTCGTCGTCGTCACAGCCATCTTTTTCTTTTCTTCTTTTTTTGTCTCTTTTTTTTTTTGTTGGATTGTTTCTTTTTGTGTACTCGTGCGAGCTATTAATTATTGTTTTTATTTTAATATTTTAATTAGTTTTAGATTTTTTTTTTTTTTTTTTTTTTTTTTTTTGGTTTTTGTTGTTGTTGTTTTTAAGATATGGGTGAGGCGGTTGTTGAACGCTGTGTGTTTTTGTTTTGTTTATTTGTTTGCATGGGGCAGGACATAGCCATATTTTGGGGCCATTGTTGATCTCATCTTGAGGAATTCGCACCAAGCCCCCATCCCACCCCACTCCCCCACTACAATTAAAAATCTTGCGTACGGGCCTATACGGGTAAATGGTAAAAGATGGTCCTTGCCCCTCAGCGCCTCGGACGATTATGCATTTTATTCAAAATTATGCAAGTTTATTTTTTTTGACGACAACACTAGAGCACATTGATTTATTAATCATCAGCTATTGGATGTCAAATATTTTCCCATTAGTAGCAAGGGAACTTTTATAGGCACAATTCCATAGGCAGGATAGCACATACCACGGCCTTCGATGTACCAGTTGTGGTACACCTGCTGGAATGAGAAATAGCCCAATGGGCCCACTAACGGGGATCGATCCCAGACAGACTGCGCATCAGGTGAACGCTTTACTGGGCACTGGACTACGTACCGTCCCGATCCCGATCCCACAGATAATGCATGTAGTTAATAATATTATTGTGTATTAGTGGTTACTACGTGAACTATTTCTTATCAGCGAACTGGGAAATGATCAATGTAATGGTATTTAGCGTCAAACATAGGATTTTTGTTGTATTAGAGTGGGAATCTTTGCCTATCGTGTGGTAGGCAGCCATTCTGTGTTTTCGCCATATTTTCATTGACGGCTGAGAGCTATTATAACCGTCCAAATGTCCGTAGAGTTCTCAGACGGCAGACTTCACTCGGGCTAGAGAAATTGGGTAGGAAATTAATTTCGTTTACAAACATCCGCTAGGAGGTGCTGCTGATCCCCTTGACTATATTGCTTGATCTTATTAACGTGCCTATATCCACTTAAATGCTTCAGACACGTCCAATCTGGGCCCAATCTCTTGGTATGTCAGTGACTAAGTTCAGGGCACAAGGGGCAGCTGGTGAAGTTTGAGGTGGACGGAATTTGGAAAAGAAAGAAAGAAATGTTTTATTTAACGACGCACTCAACACATTTTATTTACGGTTATATGGCGTCAGACATGTGGTTACGGACCACACAGATATTGAGAGGAATCCCGCTGTCGCCACTTCAAGGGCTACTCTTTTCGATTAGCAGCAAAAGATATTTTATATGCACCATACCACAGACAGGGTAGTACATACCACGGCCTTTGATATACCAGCCGTGGTGCACTGGCTCACCGACAAGGATCGATCGGAAATTGGAATGCCAAGTTAGAAATTAGGTCTAGGACCTAACCAAAGAGTCGTTGCTGTTGTTAAAATGCCTTGGCTACCAATGTTGTTGACGTCAACAATGATTTGACGTCAACAATGATTTGACGTCACATGATTATTACAGTGAGTTTATGGAACCGCTTGGAAGATCAGTGAGTTTTTCTTTTGTATTTTCTATTGGTGTCTTCTTCTTTTTCATCTACTTTTCTGAAGTGGGATATGGAGGCACTAACTGTAGTGGCGAGCACAAATCAGATTTGTTATCTTTAATTATACCCAGTAGAAATACAAAATAAAAAACATTCGTCCTCAAATTCTTGTTTGTCGTCGACGTCGTCGTCGCAGCTGTCTTTTTTGTGGGGGGTTTTGTGTACGCGTGCGAGTTTTTAATTATTGTTTTTTATTTTAATATTTCAATTAGTTCACCTAGTGTACCACGGCTGGCATATCAAAAGCCGTGGCATGTGTTATCCTGTCTGTGGGATGGTGCATATAAAAGGTCCCTTGATATTAATGGAAAAATGTAACGGGTTTCCTCTCCAAGACTATATGTCAAAATTACCAAATGTTTCACATCCAATAGTCGATGATTAATAAATCAATGTGCTCTAGCGGTGTCGTTAAACAAAATAAACGTTGCATAATTCTGAATAATATGCAACACAATCGTCCAAGGCGCTGAGGGACAGGGACCATCTTTTTACCATTTCCCCGTATAGGCCCGTACACACGATTATAATTGGAGGGGGAGGGGTGCGAATTCCTACAAATGGCAACCCCCCCCCCCCCCCTGTTTACGTAACGTTATAAAAATGTGGACCTTTGGTAATTTGGGGGAGGGGTGCGTACACACCCGTCGCACATCCCCGCACCCTCTTGCGTACGGGCCTGCCGTATGTTAAAAATAATGGACCATCTCAAATTTACAAGTGCTACGTACATTTCGCCATTTTTTTATTTGTGATACATAAATTCAAATTAATCGATCCCATAGTTTGTTCATTTCTCATTATTAGTTTACATTACAAATTGTTCAGTTCTCATCATTGGGGGCGGGACGTAGCCCAGTGGTAAAGCGCTCGCTCGATGCACGGTCGGTCTGGGATCGATCCCTATATGTGGCTATTTCTCGTCCTAGCCAGTGCACCACGACTGGTATATCAAAGGCCGTGGTATGTACTACCCTGTCTGTGGGATGGTGCATATAAAAGATCCCTTACTGCTAATCGAAAAGAGTAGCCCATGAAGTGGCGACAGCGGGTTTCCTCTCTCAGTATCTGTGTGGTCCTTAACCATATGTCTGACGCCATATAACCGTAAATAAAATGTGTTGAATGCGTCGTTAAATAAAACATTTCTTTCTTTAGTTCTCATTATTGGTTTTGTTACAGTTTGTTCAGTTCTCATTATTTGTTTCAGTTAGTTTGTTCAGTTCGCATTGCTGGTTTCTTTTATATTTTTTTTCAGTTTACATTACTGGTTTATGTTACAATTGTTCAATTCTCAATATTGCTTTCTGCTACAGTTGGGTTTTTTTTTTTCAGTTCTCATTATTGATTCCTGTTACATTTTGTTACAGATTTTTCTGTTCACATTATTTGTGTCGGAACATTACAGTTTGTTCACTTTACATTACTGTTTCGGTTATAGTTGTTCAATTCTCGTTATTGGTTTCTTTTATAATTTGTTCAGTTTACATTACTGTTTCGGTTATAGTTGTTCAATTCTCGTTATTGGTTTCTTTTACAATTTGTTCAGTTTACATTACTGCTTCGGTTATAGTTGTTCAATTCTCGTTATTGGTTTCTTTTACAATTTGTTCAGTTTACATTACTATTTCGGTTATAGTTGTTCAATTCTCGTTATTGGTTTCTGTTACAGTTTGTTCAGTTCGCATTGCTGGTTTCTTTTATAATTTGTTCAGTTTACATTACTGTTTTATGTTACAGTTGTTCAATTCTCAATATTGCTTTCTGCTACAGTCATTTTTTTTTTTTTCAGTTCTCATTAATGATTCCAGTTAGAGCTTGTTTTCTTCTTCTCATTATTGATTACTGTTGCAATTTGTTCGGTTCTCATTTTTTGTTTCTACAGATTTTTCTGTTCACATTATTTGTGTCTGAACATTACAGTTTGTTCAGTTTACATTACTGTTTCGGTTACAGTTGTTCAGTTCTCGTTATTGGTTTCTTTTACAGTTTGTTTAGTTTACATTACTGGTTTATGTTACAGTTGTTCAATTCTCGTTATTGGTTTCTTTTACAATTTGTTCAGTTTACATTACTGTTTCGGTTACAGTTGTTCAATTCTCGTTATTGGTTTCTGTTAGTTTGTTTAGTTCTCATTATTAATTTCCGTTACAGTTTTTTCAGTTCTTCTCATTAATGGTTTATGTTACATATTATTCACTTCTCAATTTTGGTTTCTGTTGCAGTCTGGCCGTTCTAATTACCGATTTCTGTGAAAGTTTGTTTCGTTGTCAATATTAGTTTATGTTACAATTTATTCTCTTAGAATTGTTTCAGTTCGCATTATTTGTTTATGTTACAGCTTGTTCTGTTTTCATTATTTGTTTGTGTTATAGTGTGCATTGTTGACTTCTGTTAGGTCTATAGTTTGTTAGTTCGCATTTCTGGTTCATGTTAGAGTGTTCGATTCTTGTGATTGTTGTCTATTACAATTTATGCAGTACGCATTGTTGACTTTTGTTAGGTTTTTTCATTTCTCATTATACGTTTCTGTTATAGTTTGTAGTTCTCATTATTGGTTTCTGTTTAGTTTGTTCCTTTCTTATTATTAGTTTACATTACACATTGTTCAGTTCTCATTGTTGGTTTCTGTTACAATTTGTTCAGTCCTCATTATTAGTTTACGTTACCATTTGTTCAGTTGTCATTATTGGTTTATGTTATACTTTGTTCAGTTCTCATTGTTGATGTCTGTTGCATGTTGTTCGGTTCTCACTGTTCGTTTCTGTTCGTTTGTTCAGTTCTCATTCGTTTCTGTTTACAATTTCTTAATTTTTCATTAGTTTATGTTATATTTTTTTCTGTTCTCATTATTGATTTCTGTTACAGTTTCTTTACTTCTCATTCGTTTCTGTTTATACCTTTTGTTCACTTCTCATTATTAGTTTACGTTACAATTTGTTCACTTCTCATTATTGGTTTTAGTGTATGTTTGTTGAGTTCTCATTAGTGATTTACGTTACAGTTTGCTTAGTTTTCATTAGTTTCTGTTTACAGTTTGTTCAGTTCTCATTAATAGATTCTGCTACAATCTGATAAGTTTTTGATTTCTGTTACAGGTAGCTCAGATATCCTTACTGATTTCTGTTACTCTTTGTTCAGTTCACATTATTGGTTTATTTTATAATTTGTTCAGTTTACATTACTGATTTTTTTACAGTTCTTCTCATTATTGATTTCTGTTACACTTTGAACAGTTCTCAATTTTGGTTTCTGTTACAGTTTGGCCTATCTAATATTTTACATATTTATGATAAAGTTTAGGCCGTTGTCAGTATTAATTTTTGTTACAGTTTTTATTAATGATGACTGTTACCGCTTGTTTAGTTCGCATTGTTGACTTATGTTAGGCCTATAGTTTGTTCAATTCTCAGTATTGGTTTTCGCAACGGTTTGTTCAGTTCTCATTCATTTCTGTTTACAGTTTGTTCATTCTTCATTATCAGTTTAAGTTACAATTGCTTCGATTCTCATTTTGATTTATGTTACAGGTTGTTCAGTTCTCATCATTTTATGTTACAGTTTGTTCTGTTTTCATTATTGATTGATTTCTGTTACATTTTGTTTAATTCCCATTCGTTTATGATTTGTTCATTTCTTATTGGTTTATGTTACAGTTTGTTCTGTTCTTCTTATTGGTTTCTGTTACAGGTTGTACAGTTCTCATTCATTTCTGTTTACAGCTTGTTCATTTCTCATTAGTCGATTATGTTACAGCTTGTTCATTTCTCATTAGTTGATTATGTTACAGCTTGTTCATTTCTCATTAGTGGGTTATGTTACAGTTTGTTAATTTCTCATTAGTTGTTTCTGTTTTCATTATTGGTTTCTGTTGCAGTTTAATCAGTTTTCATATGTTTCTGTTTACAGTTTTTTCATTCTTCACTATTAGTTTACGTTACAATTTCTTCAGTTTTCATTATTGATTTATGTTACAGTTTGTTTAGTTCTCATTCGTTTCTGTTTACAGTTTGTTCATTTCTCATTGGTTTATGTTACAGTTTGTTCAGTTCTTCTTATTGGTTTCTGTTACAATTTGATAAGTTTTCATTATTTTTATTACTGTTTATTCTGTTCTCATTATTGGTTTCTGCTACAGGTTGTTCAGTTCTCATTCGTTTTTGTTTACAATTTGTTCATTTCCCATTTGTCTATGTTACAGTTTGTTCAGTTCTCATTAATGATCTGTTTCAGCTTGTTCTGCTTTCAGTATTGGTTTCTGTTGCAGTTTGATCAGTTCTCTTACTTTTCTCTTTACAGCTTGCTCATTTCTCATACGTTATTTCTATAAAGGTTGTTCAATTTTCATTCGTTTCTGTTTAGTGTGTTATTTCTTATTAGTTTATGTTACAGTTTGTTCAGTTCTCATTATTGATTTCTGCTACAGCTTTTTCTGATCTCATTATTCGTTTCTTCTACAATTTGTTCAGTTCTCATTCGTTTCTGTTTAAAGTTTGTTCAGTTCTTCTTATTGAATTGTATTACAATATGTTCAGTTTTCAATGTTTATTTCTGTTACAGTTTGTTCAGTTCTCATTTTTGGTTTCTGTTACAGTTTGGCCGATCAAATTTATTGCCGATTTCTGTTAAAGTTCAGTCCGTTCTCAGTATTAATTTTTGTTACAGTTTGTTTTGTTGTCATTAATGATGTCTGTTACAGTTTGTTCGGTTCGCATTGTTTACTTCTGTTATGCCTATAGTTTGTTCAATTCTCATTATTTATTTGTGCAACAGTTTGTTGAGTTCTCATTCGTTTCTGTTTACAGTTTGTTCAGTTCTCATTAGTTTATGTTATAGTTGGCTTTGTTCTCATTATTGATTTCTGTTAGTTTTTTTAGTTCCCATTCGTTTCTGTTTAGTTTTTTCATTGGTTTACATTACAGTATGTTCAGTTCTTCTTACTGATGTTTAAAACAATTTGTTCAGTTTTCATTATTTATTTATGTTACTGTTTTTTTTTTGTTGTTGTTGGGGGGGGGGGGTGGTTGTTCTCATTATTGGTTTCTGTTGCAGTTTGTTCAGTTCCCATTCGTTTTTGTTTAGTTTGTTCATTTCTCATTAGTTGTTTGTGTTACAGTTTGTTCAGTTCTTATTATTGGTTTGTTACAGTTTGTTCAATTCTCATTCATTGTTTCTTTCTGTTATTGTTTGTTCAGTTCTCTTATTGATTTTTGTTACAGCTTGTTCTATGCTCATTATTGGGGTTTTCTCTAGTTTGTTCAGTTCTCATTCGTTTCTGTTTAGTTTGTTGATTTCTCATTATACGTTTATGTTAGTTTGTTCATTTCTCTTTATTTACGTTACAGTTCTCATTATTTATTTCTGTTATAGCTTATGCAGTTCTTATTATTGCTTTGTATACAATTTGTTACGTTCTCGGTCATTTCTGTTTACAGTTTATTCATTTCTCATTTAAGTTTATGTTACAGTTTGTTCAGTTCTCCGTACTGATTACTGCTGTTACAGTTTGTGCAGTTCTTATTTTTCTCTGTTTACAGTGTGTTTATTTATTATAATACATTTATATTTCTCTTTCTTCAGTTCTCCTTATTGGTTTTCTATTACAATTTGTTCAGTTTTCATTATTACATTTCGGTTTGTTCTGTTCTCATTATTGGTTTTTGCTAGTTTGTTCATTTATCATTATTTTCTGTTTACAGTTTATTCATTTCTCTTTATAGGTTTCTGTTACAGTTTGTTCTGTTCTCATTATTAGTTTCTGTTGCAGTTTGTTCAGTTCTCATTCGGTTTGTTCGAGATTGTTCTGTTCTCATTATTGGTTTCTGGTAAGACTTATTTTCAGGTTTGTGTTGTGAGTTCCTTGAGTTCAAAATATTAGTTTATTTTGTTGGAGAAAAATGGTTTCTTCTACATTTTGTAGAGTTCTCATGATTGATTTCTTTCGAGTTTGTTAATTTCTCATCACTGGTTTCTGTTACATTCTGTTCAATTCTTATTATTGTTTTTTTTGTTTTTGTTTTTTTGTTAAGTGTAAATTTCTCATTGTTGGATTCTGCTAGTTGTTCAGTTCTAAATTATATTGATTGATTTGTTTTGTGTAACGAAACCACTGGAGCACATTGATTTATTAATCATCGACTATTAGACGTCAAACATTTGATAATTTTGACAAAATGGTGGGTTTCCTGTCTCAGACTCACTCATTTTTTCCATTTTTCCATTGGTAGCAAGGGATTTTTATATGCACCATCTCACAGACAGGGTAGCATATATCACAACAATTGATATGTTAGTTGAGGTGCACTGGCTGGAACGAAAACAGCCCAATGGGTCCACCGACTGGGATCGATCCTAGACCGAACGTGTACTTATTTATACATTGTGTTGTATTGGTACAGAATATCATTATTGGAGAGCTAAGCTTAGTTTGAGTTGCACCAGAAGTAAATATAATTGTGGTGTTGTACAATGGGTTAAGGTTAATTTGTATTGTTGTATTACTGTGTTATTTTAAATAAGCCTATTTGTGGTTATATTTGTTTCAGCCTTTGAGATTTGAGCCTTGAACTTGAGCCTGCGAGATGACAGTGATGTGACCATCAGCCTTCTGAAAGAGATGTCAACATCCAACCAGACGAGATGAGCTAGTGACTGACCAGTTCGTCATCAACATGACACTGGATGAGTTATTCATAATGGTACCGATGACAGTGAATTTCAGATGTGTTAATTAATTATAAAGACTGAACTAGCTGCAGAAGCAGATTTCTTTTAGGCTTAGGAACACTG
This sequence comes from Gigantopelta aegis, assembly GCF_016097555.1. Lineage (NCBI taxonomy): Eukaryota > Metazoa > Mollusca > Gastropoda > Neomphalida > Peltospiridae > Gigantopelta > Gigantopelta aegis. Next base: position 48,742,813 of record NC_054708.1, on the reverse strand, counting down.
CATTACCAGAAGTTTAGCGGGCTCAAATTAGTGAGTCATGGACATTAGAAGATCATATTGGGATTGTGTCAACCATTGTATATTCATATTTTGTATATAAAATGTGTTCAAATGTTTTGTTGTTTGACTACTTTCTTTGACAGTGCGTCTTACTGATATTCAATCTCTCATCCATGTGTGTGTGTGTGTGTGTGCGCGCGCGTGCGTGTGTGCGTGTGTGTTTGTGTGTATACTCTAAAATAATGTATAATTATAGACAGAAGACCCCAATGTTCAGATCTCTATAACAACATTAATTAGTGATACCCCCTGGAAACACAATTCAGTTTAGACGACAAGAAAAAATTAAATTAAATCATTACGGAATAAGAAAACTGTACTTAATTGTTGAACGTAGAGATTGTTTGGGACTCCGCAGTACTAACTATTCTTAAGAAAATGAATTGGTTTAAACAATATTTATTTACCAAATTGTAATGGCAATAGATTGGTTAATAAAATATTTCCATGTATTATAAAATACAAATGCAATAATAAAAAACCCCATTAAAAACATTGTTTCTAAGACCAATATTTGTATGTAATCGAGATGCACATGTAGAGAGAGAGAGAGAGAGAGAGAGAGAGAGAGAGAGAGAGAGAGAGAGAGAGAGAGAGAGAGAGAGAGAGAGAGAGAGAGAGAGGGAGGGAGGGAGGGAGGGAGGGAGAGGGACAGAGAGAGAGGTGGAGACTTTTCATTACACATCAAACCGTTTCCTTTCAATAATGAACGTCTGCATTGGCTTAAACATAACTCTCGTCTAGTACCCAGGTAAACATATGTCAGAACTTGCTTATCGTCCTTTTGTCATAGGGTTTTGTTTTTAAAGTTAATGATTTAGATATTTTAGTTGGGTGTCAAGAGAATTCCATAATTGAATTCGTGATGGGGAAAATTAAAACGAGTGTAAGTTAGTACATAGAAAGACTGTAATATTTCATTTTGTTTCAAGCCGTAGGCCTATAGAGTTGTTTCGCTTAGTTGGCGTGGCATTTGGGTGTTTGGTTATTAATCATTGTGTACAGCATGATACATTTATGACGTCTGGAATAAAACCAGTTTCATGGCAAAGTTTTCATGTTACTTGCCTTTCATTGCTCCACATATTATTATGCCGAAGGTATACGAAATGATTCGGGTGAATTACGAAAAGCATCTAATTCTTGAAGTTGCTAAATGTTTCAACTGGTCCCTAACATACTGCCAAAATCCTTCACCGTCATCCGATCGAGCAAACCCAGCGTTTGAGATTATTGAAACCCGTGCACGTGAAACGTGCAATGCAAATAACCCATGGTTTAAACTGAGGGTAATCTGTAGATTTTCATAAACACACTGATAACCCAGGCACAAGAAATTGGCCCTTTGTGTGCACTTCTAAGTATGACATCATATTTTAAGGATTTTCCTTTTAACATTATTTTCCTACTAATAAACGACTTTATTAGACAGTATGACGGTACATGCTCTTAATTTCTTTTCGCCTGTGGCGATATTAATTGTTTTAGAAGGCCGTGTGCAGTTCCAAATGCACTTAGCCCAGATGGGCAATTTGTTACGTAATACCTTCGCGCGATCGTGCATTCCAATATGCACTTAGTCCAGCTGTGGAGGCCATGTGGCCAGTAGTTACGTAATACCTCTGCGGGTGCGGTTTTTACAACCGTGATTTGGCGAATGGCGACAGCCAGTCTGACGATCAGAGAAAAATATACCGACTCTGGGAGAGGTGGAAATATCAGATGATAGGTGAGGTACCGCCTTGTACCCACAGGCGATATTCGCCGTCTCTGAGAGTTTTGAATAAATAGCTAGGATTTTAGATATATCGAGGAGAAACATTTGGAAGTATCCAGGGGCACGGACGTCGTCCACTGAACGATCTATATTAGTTCAGACGGGACTTTGGTAAATATATATTTTCTGCTCTGTGTATAACCTTGATGTGATTGATGTGACTTTAAATATTTTAATACTGTATTATACCAATATTATTTAGACGGTGCTGCCGGTCATCTGACGCAGTAATCTGTAGGCTCACTGTCCTAAATAATTATAAAAAGCTTAACCAGTCATCCTAGAGAACCTAGGTAATCTGTAGGTTATTGTCTTTATTGTGATAGGTACCAGTATTAATGCTGTGTTACAAGGTTACTGAATGAGTAGTAAGGGTTAATTAAAAATTAACCAGTTAGGAATAGAGCTGTAATTCTTTTTTAATTAAGTTCCCCTGGAAGCGTTTCTCCATTATCGCACGTGTGTGTGTTAGCGTTTCTCAATTATCACACGTGTGGGTGTTGTGTCACGGTGAAGTGATTAGCATATTGTGTAAACTAGACACCTAGAGATTAACTAATTAAGTGATCAGTTCTGGGTTGTTATTATTGTTGTTATTAATTAACTACTGCGGCAGTACATTTGTCAGCGTAGGTTAATACAGATTCCAAAGTGTATTGTGTTTTTGTTGTGTTTTCTAGTGAACTAAACGTGCTATAATAATATATACTTTATATAAGATCTTATCTCTGATCATACCTAGACGAGCCACATTAGGGTATAACCGCCCGTTACAGAGAGATCTAATAGATATACAGTTAGGAGAGATATTTGGACAATCGTGTTTTTTATTCAGTTACGGGTATTATAGAATCCCCGTGACAGACAGTAATGTTTGTCTGCAGTGCAAATTAAAGGTATACTCTTTAGGGAAAAAACATCTGGTCTCTGGCCAGCGGGTACGTCGATTTTGACCCTCCTGCGTCAACTTTTTCTCTTTTTTTTTTTTAATTTCCCGCGGTATGACGTCAATTTTTACCGGGATTTTCTTGCTAGGACATAAAACCGCATTTGGAGCCAAAATGGTCTTTATACTGGCTTGGATGATTAGCTTTCTTTAATTTCTCTCTAAAACAAGTCCTGTTGTTTTGATGAGTAGCATAGCTTGTTTTTAAAATCGAAGTAATAAAAATTGCCTTGTAAAGGAAAATATTTAGGGTACAAAGGCAAGGGAGGGGACACCATGGCCATTGAGGATGGACCAAGGCAGATTTGGAGGATGGTAAAAAAACAAAACCTAAATATAACCACTTTTTCTGTGCAAACCATAACAAGACGCATCGCCGCATTAATTCTGGAACTTTTAGTTTGACCAGAGACCGACTTTTTTGTTTTGCGGGTGGTGGGTGGACTTACATTTCAACAAATCATTTATTTGACCCAAAGTGCCATTATGCAACTATGATGATACACATGTCCCTTAATTTTTAAATCATCTTCAAAAATATGCTAAGGTAGGAAAAGGCATCTTACTAAAATATATTGTCACTAGTGGTCATTGGTGTTACTCGGTACCTGGTAACATTAATGACAAAATAATTTTAAAAAAATAATTCATGTTTTTTAAAGAAACGGTTAAGAAAACTGAAAAGGTGTATGTTATAGCAGACGAACTATTTTTTATAACAAAACGTTTCTTAAATTGATTAACCATTAAAATAATAAGATTGTAACACCAATGACTGTAACGAAACCTTTATATTTTAACAACACATTCATGATATTAAAACAAAACTACTCACAATTCTACATACGTCTGCTCCTGTTGACAAAAATGCCGATAACTACTTGTGGAATGTTTCTTCCAGAGAGCATTCAGGTTCTTTTGTTTCTCATTAAGTACATATAGTAACACTAATAAAATAAAACTCCAGGGAGAAGCTTATATCGTCCACCATCTTCTAAATACGAAAACTATTTACAAGAGTCTTTGGTTACTGGGTAATTCAGACATTAGTAGGTTACGTATTACATTAAGTTTATTCATGCCAGGTCTTTTATTATATATTTTAACAGGGTATGTTATGTATATATATTGTGTTAGGGACAGGTAACACCAATGACATTTTTCACTAATCCTGAATAAAATCTCTATCAAAGCAGATTAGCAGAGAGAACAAAATTGCTATGACAGGATTATATTACATGTACTAAAAAGGTATCGTTAAAAACAACAAACCTAGTTTTCTATGTATAACTTTGAAAGAAAAAAAAAAGTGACATAAAAGTGACTCTTTGTGTAGAATGACCTATATGACATTGTCTATAGATTACTGGAAAAGACTTAATTTATCATACAAATGCAGATGTAGTTGTGCGTATGACTCTAGGCTGTTTAACGACAACACTAGAGCACATTGACTTATCGGCTATTGGATGTCAAACATTTGGTAATTTTGACATTAGAGAAGAAACCCATTAGTAGCAAGGGATCTTTTTAAATGCACCATCACATCGACATGGCAGCATATACCACGGCCTTTAATATACCAGTCGTGGTGCACTGGCTGGAACGAGAAATAGCCCGATGGGCCCACCGACGGGGATCGATCCCAGACCGACCGCGCATCAGGCGAGCACCTTACCACAAAAAAATATTCTTATTCTACAAGCATGTATTCTTCTCATGTTTGATTCCAGGCCGGCAACGTGGGATCGTCGTAATGTAAGCACATGTGGACTAATTAATCAAGTTACAAAAACGTGCTGCTCGGCCAATACTGGATAAACTGGGTTAAACATGTACCCGAGTTTGTAGCTTTAACTGAAATTATTACTGGATTCTTGCTGGTGGAAAAGTGTGGAGCTCCACTTCCGGAAGGAGTCTCGTGACTACTTTTTCCTTGGCCTTCAAGTGGGAAAGTTCCGGTTCATTAGGGTTTTTTGTGTGTCAGATCAGCAGCTGATTTGCTGTAGCTGTTCTCGTCAGTTCAGCTAATTGCCATGCGGCTTTGCATGCTTTTGATTTATAACCTCAAATGTAAGGTGTAATTTAATGATGACTGTTTATTATGCTATCATTATTCTTAATGTAATTCCCTCCTTTTTTGGAGACCTTGGTCTGATTGAATGATAATAAGTTTTAGTGCAACGTATTATTAATTAAGGATTTTCATGCATCTCTTAAATTAAAGTTTAAGCACAATGTTTTTTGGAACCATCCATGCTATTGTCATATAGCTGCAGACATAGTAAAGGTGGTCATCAAATGGGCAACAAGCAGAGCACTCTCTCTCTCTCTCTCTCGCTCTCTGTGTCTGTCTCTTGCCCTCTCTGTCTCTCCCCCCCCCCCCCCCCCCCCCCCACACTTTATCTTACAAGGCAACGGTGCTCTCTCGGGCCAGGTTGTAGCTCAGTGGTAAAGTGGATCGATCCCCGTCGGTGGGCCCATGGGCTATTTCTCATCACAGCCAGTGCACCATGACTGGTATATCAAAGGCCATGGTATGTGCTATCCTGTCTGCTAATCGGAAAGAGTAGCCCATGAAATGGCAACAGCGGGTTTCCTCTCAATATCTGTGTGGTCCTTAACCATATGTCTGACGCCATATAACCATAATTAAAATGTGTTGAGTGCATCGTTAAATAAAACATTTGTTTCTCTCTCTCTCTTTCTCTCTCTCTCTCTCTCTCTCTCTCTCTCTCTCTCTCTCTCTCTGAGTTGTTACTCTGCAATCATGGATTTTGTTTAAAATCTTTGAAACACTTGTTGACATCTTTAAAAACAACTATTTATTTAATTTTGAAACCTTGGACTGTTCTTGCACTCATTGTTTGGGTCTTGCCTGCCAGTGGCAGTAGCTAAGCCAGTAACTTACATACATGTGCATTTATTTTTGTTATGTATACATATATGTTCTGCAATAATCGGTGTTATTCTATCAATATTAAAGACAGTACACGACAAATGTACCAGTTTCAGGTAGCTGTTATATAAGGAAAATGTGTTAAAAAAGGATTGTAATATTTATGCATGTCTTTAATAATATGATTTCATGTTTTACTGAACATTACTGTTGTAATAATTTGGTGTTATATTTAAAACATGTCTTTGTAACTTGATTTCAGACCTCATATTAGTGTAGCTGCTTCCACAGCAGATTGGTTGGAACCAATGTGTGTACATTATGGCCACCAGTCTCCATGGAGACCGCACACAGCTTGACAGCATTTTCCCACTTCTTGAGGGATCTGACATTCATGTGGCCGAGGACATCCGGAAACTCATTCAAGACAATCTAAAGAGCAGTATGAATATTTAAAAATAAAATAGTGTTATAGCATTAGTTTATTCCTGGGTTTGACACCCAATATCCGATGTATTTTTCGTGCTGGGGTGTCGTTAAACATTCATTCATTCATTTATCCTTGGTTCCCGTAAAATAGATCTGTAATGTTATGGATTGTCACAGATCTATATATTTCCACAGATTTCATAAATACCAATGCATTGCAGACCATCAGCAATTATGTTGCAATAAAACTGGTCTTTGACATGTTGATTTATTTTGATGTGTCATTTAACGTGTTGATTTATGTTGATGTGTCATTTAACGTGTTGGTTTATGTTGATGTGTCATTTAACATGTGTTGATTTATGTTGATGTGTGATGTATTATAGATTTTTTTGGAAACCAGGCTTTAGTTGTACTCTGTCCCAGCTGTCACAGAGAAGTCTTTTTCAGATTACAGGGCCCATATATTCAGAGCGATCTTAGCACTACGAAATCATAAAACCATTGTAAGCTATGACATCACTATGGTATGTGCTATGATGACATCACAGCCTACAATGGTTTTACAATTTTATTGAGCTAAGGTAAAATATAGGCCCAGAGCCCCTTTTTACGAAGTGATCTTAGCTACTACCAACCTTAAAATTTACAACCGTTCGACAAAGCAACCTTAGTGCGATTTTAAACTCAAACGTACTACAGTCGCGATCTTAATTAAGGTTAAAATCTTATATTCCATCCCATCCTACAAAAATGTTTTTTGTAAATAATTTCAGTTTTGTTTTATGTAAGAAGAAAAGTAAAAGTGTTTTGGAAATAAGAAAAAAACCTACTATTTTTGTGTCCACTTTAGAAAACAATTGGCTCAGATGTAAATAACTTGTAGTTTTTGTTTATAGATCGACAACAGTCATTCTTCGCACCCTTGTTTTGGCTTTAAAATTTAAACTTGATTTTGTTTAAAATTATGAAAAATAAAAACATAGCGAAAGTAAACTGCGTTGTCTGCTCTGGGAATTATTTTGATGGGTCAAGGTTAGTAGAGTAGTTTTTATTTTAATGTAGCATTGTAATGATATAGCTAATTTTGAATTTAAATGACGTGAGTATTCCAGTGACGTCACTTTCCATATTCTTATAATTTAACAATAAACTCGGTGCATGACATTTACATTCTAATAACGCTGGGAAAATCCTAATGCAAAATTTCTATTGAATTTTGTTTTGTTTTAACATTACTAATGCATTTGGGTTGGGGTTTTTTAAAGTCCTGTAATTAAAAAATTGTACTACATGTGTATTTACGAAATGTGGATCTGAAGTGAAATTACAGTAAGATATTATATTTATTGTGTACGAATCCAAAACAAGGGTGCGAAGAGTGACTGTCATTGATCTTAATGGTGAAAAAGGCATTCTACGATCATCAGCCCATTCCACAACACGGCGTAGCTTACTATAATTGTAAATTACGGTTAACATTTACAATTGGTACGAGGCAGTTGTAAGCCATTAATGTATCTGTCAAATGGCAGTTAGATGATGATTTGATAATTTTCTAAGAAGAATACTAACTTTTTGTGTAATAATGGATCTAATATATACCAAATACCTTTTATGAAACTCTGTTCGATGAAAAACAGTCTAGGCCTAACGACCTTCACACGAAAATAAGGGAGATAACTCCCATGTCTCATGCATTTGGCAATTATCGCTTACCAAATAAGCTGACAAAGTTGCTTCATGGGTGTTAGATACCAATGAATACATCAACATGTTCCGAAAAGTCGGTAACCAATTTATTATTTAACTACTTCGTACTTCTTTGCAAATAATATATTAATCATTAAACGGGCACTTGCGACTACTGTAAGGTTGCTCTGTGGAACGGCTGTAAAATTTAAGGTGCCAATTGTAAAACTCACATTAAGTCACTACAATTAACCTTGGCTACAATTCTTTTGTGGAACGAGGCCCTGGAGCTTTACTATGTTTGTGAAGTGTAATCACTATCAAATTTAAATGTAACATACATGTCTTCTCAGTGACTTGCTTGATTATTTTTATGATTTTTGTTCTTAGATAGAGAGTCATGGCTGGTGCACACGTTGGTCGACTATTACTATGTGACCAACTCTGTGAGGGCAGGAGAAATCCTCGCTGAAGTCCGGGAACCCCAGGACAAGGTTTGCCATTGCATGTTTTATTGAATTTTTGGAATATAATCATGAATAAGAGATTTATCTGGGATTTTTTGCCATGGTCCCATATGTAATAGGATTGAGAAAATTAGCGTGAGTAAATCATACTTGAGATATTTTTTTAGATCATTGAATGATGCATTACACTGTTAAAATTGATTTATTTAAAGAAGTTTATTTAATTATATATATATATATATATATATATACTCTTCAAAAGAAGAAACGCAAAACCACATTGTCGTAACATTTGGAGAATTGATTTAATTATTGAATGGTGAGTCCGATAATTACCAAATGTTGCAGGATTGTTCACAATTCACTCTAGTCCATTGTGAGTAAGTGATAGGACACACCACCAAGGTCAAGGTCATCTGGAGTCAATACCGGGTGTGGCCTCCGCGTGTGTTGACAACTGCCTGGCACCGCCTGCCCATTGAAGCAACCAGAGTATGGATGATGTCCCGGGGGATGGTGGCCCACTCGGCCTGCAAGGCTGCTGCCAGCTCGGGCAGGGTCTGGGGCTGTGGTTGTCGCTGTCGGAGGCGTCGGTCCAACTCGTCCCATAGATGCTCATTTGGGTTCAAATCCGGTGATATCGATGGCCAAGGAAGGACATTAATGTTGTTGTTCTGTAGGAAAGCCGTTGTGAGACGTGCTGTGTGAGGCCTGGCGTTGTCATGTTGGAACACTGCGTTGGCGTTGGCCATAACTGGAACGATGTGTGGCCGGAGGATCTGGTCAATGTAGCCCTGTGCATTCAGGTTGCCCTGCACGTGGACCAGGTCAGTTCTGCCAGTGTGTGAGATGGCTGCCCACACCATGACACTACCCCCGCCGAATCTGTCCACTTCCTGCATGCAGTTTGCCGCATAACGTTCACCACGACGCCTATACACGCGACATCTTCCATCATGACGTCGGAGCAGAAATCGGGACTCGTCACTGAACCACACCTGTCTCCATCGCAGTTGAGGCCATTGTCGATGAATCTGGCACCACTGCAGTCGGAGTCGACGGTGTTGTGGTGTTAAGATGACACCTCGAACTGGACGTCTGGCACGAATTCCTACCTCACGTAGGCGGTTCCGTGCGGTCTGGTCGGATATCCTGCGCAAACCTGGTATTGCTGCGGCTGTGGAGGTGGCAGTAGTCAATCGTTCCCGTAGATGGCGTACCCGGATGTAGCGGTCCTGCCCGGGTGTAGTGACCCGTGGTCGACCGGATCTAGGGAGGTCACGTGTTGATCCATGTTGCTGGTAACGGTCCCACAGTCTGGAGATGGTGCTTGGGGACACATGGAATGCCCTGGCAACGGCCGTTCTGGATTCGCCTGCGTCTAGTCGGCCGATGGCATTGTTTCTCTGCGGTTCACTGAGACGTGGCATGTCCTGGATTGTCAACTGTCGGCCAGATACAGAGGCCAGGCAAGCGAACACCCTGCACTTTTATACTGTCGGTGTTCATGTTGCACGTGCAGACAACGCACGTGCAGTGGTGACATGGTTTGCACGTGGCTGCGTTTTTGCGAATATTCACATTTTGAAACTTTATTTTACAGTAGCTGCGTTTTATCGAATGTAACCGTGGGAATGTGTTTGGGACATGCAATGACCTTATATTCACAAAGCATGAACCGGTAGGAAACATAAAATCGGAGTTATAACCCATTTGTACCCTTTTGCGTTTCTTTTTTTGAAGAGTATATATATATATGTTATTACCAGAGTGTTTTTCAGTATCGTCATATATTAGGAATAAAAATCGTATTATGCTCGCCAGAGGCTCGCATAATACATTATTTTTATTCCTAATAATATGATATTGACGATACTGAAATACACGAGGGTAATAATCTCTTTATCATATAATCTCAAGCTTCATACAACATGTTTTTGTAAACTGTACACACAACTTTAATTCCAGTCAGCCATTACTAGATATTCAAATGATGTAAGAATATGTGGCGCCTTGTATTTTTGAATGGAAATGACGTCAAACTCGAATGACGTCATTTTGGATGTCCTTATATCAAAATAAATTAGGGCCTAACATTTTTTGTTTTCTGAACGCTGGACAGCTTTCAGTGTCAAATTGCCATTAAAATGTTTTTATTTAAGGAATATGAATGCATATGTCAGTTATGGAGTGTCACCAAAGTACGTTTGCTTAAATGTCAATAAACCTAGTGCCGTAACCTCAATTAATTTACATCTAATTTGCAAAGTTATCAAATTCTTAAAGTATGTGATCTGAAAAATATCACATATTTTGATTGCACTGAAAATGTAAGATATATGATAAATATATATACAGTATAACCTCGATTTAACGCCAACCTCTCGTATCGCCAACTTTCTTCCAAGTACCGTTTGTTTTCTTGGTTAATTCCCTCTATTTAGCGCCACCCTCGCTATCCGCCATCTGCCAAACATCTTTTTGAACAAAATGCATTTTAGATGTTACAGTCCCTCGATTGTATCGCCCGTGCTCTAATTAGCTGTAATCAAGTGGCTTGACAGGAGTACATTGGCCGTAATTAAGCTCTACAGGAGTTGTTACTTTTCGTATTGTCTAATGATTGACTGTGTTACAGTTAGTTGTCAGTGCAGTGATCCCGCAGTTCAAAGAAGTAGTGGTACCAGACAAAAAACCGGTTTGATGATCATGTGACAATAAGGGATTTGGTCGGGCCATTCTGGGTAAATGCGTAACATCAGTTGTTTTAGTCCTAATCAAGTATGACCCGCGTTTAATAAATAAAGAAACATCCTTTTTAACTGTTATTGTGTGTAAGCTGTATAAGCTGATGAGTTAGTTGCAAAGCTCAAAGTGAATAAAGAATTGAAAATTGAAAAGCTTTTTTAAGAGCAGGGCCTCTATGCGAGTTTCAACTCAGCATTTGGGATAAATATCATGGTACCGATCAGGCATTTCATTGCAGTAAAATGGATTCTAAACGCAAACGTGTCCTATTAGATCCAGTTCGCAAGAGCGAAATCGTGAAATATTCGAAGTTAAATTCATCTAAAAGTCAGCAAGACATTGCCAACCACTTTTCTGCTTTGTGGGCGTATCCAGTGAAACGACGAACAGTGGGCGATATTTTACTACAGAAGGAAAAGTGGGAAGATGAAAACGTTGAACCAGCCCGGAAAAAACTAAAATTGGCAAAGCATACAAATTTGGAAGAAGCATTATTCTTGTGGTTCAGTAATGCGTGTGCTCAAAATGTCCCCATCACTGACGAAATTCTAAGAGTTAAAGCCAGGTCATTTGGTGCTGAACTTAACATTGCCGACTTCGCCTATTCCAACGAGTGGCTTCAAAGATTCAAAGCAAGACACAACATCGCCCAGCATGTCATTTCAGGTGAAAGTGCCGGTGTTGACAGACAACGGATTACAGACGGACGGAGCAAGGCCAGTGAGATTATCAAGCAGTATGACTTAAAAGATGTCTACAACACTGATGAAACCGGTCTCTTCTACCGCATGCTGCCAGATCGATCCCTCTCTACGACGACCAACAACAAAGGCACCAAAAAATCCAAGGACAGGATAACAATTGTGTTGTGCACCAATGCCGATGGTTCTGACAAGTTTAAACCACTCGTGCTAGGAAAATCTGCAAAGCCGAGGTGTTTTAAGAACTTTAATGTAAATTTGTATGTGGACTACGAGGCTAACAAAAAGGCTTGGATGAACGGGGAGCTGTTTGCACGTTACTTGGAAAACATGAACACCCAGATGAAGCGCCAGAAAAGACACATTCTGCTTCTCATGGACAACACGCCTAGCCACATCATTCCAAAGAAACTTTCTAACATAAGAATTCATTTCCTGCCACCAACCACAACAAGCCATCTTCAGCCACTCGATGCTGGCATTATTCAAGCATTCAAGGGACAGTATAGAAAGATGCAACTTCAACGACTTGTGCAGTGCATTGATGACAACAAAACGGGAAATGAGCTCCAGTTGCCACTCTGTGATGGGATTCGCTTTGTCAAACAAGCATGGGATATTGTTAGTGCAACGACGATAAAAAATTGTTGGATCCACACAGGGATCATTCCACGAGAGCCTCACGATGAGTTAAGCTGGACAGCAGATGAACTGACACCTTTGCGGGATCTCGTTGGTGACGTCACACACAGACTTGCCATTGAAGAAGAGTTGAGAATGGGTGTTGATGAATTTCTTAATGTTGACAAAGAAACCGAGACATTCGCCAATCTTACTGATGAACAAATTGTGCAAAGTGTGAAGAAACCTGATGAAAAGTGTGTCGACCAGGAAGACGATTCTGACCCTGAACCGGAAGAAGTTCCCTCAGCGGTATGTGTGCGAGACGCGATCAAAACAGTTCTTCGGTTTATAGAAGGTAATCCACATTCAGTTGAGTCCGATGTAAATTCGATAATTTCTTTCCAAACAAGAGTGAACGAGTTAATTCTTCTGAGCACACAGCAGAAAAATATTCTGGACTTTTTTTAAAAAGGATTGACTTTGACACTGTGCTATTCAAATTTACTGTACTTTTTACCGTTTCACCGTAGGCCTACTTGTTTACGTTTTTATATTTCCAATGTTCATTCCTGATTGACAAATTAAAATTAATGTTTAACTTGTTACCTTGTTTTTTCTGTTTGTTTATTGTTGTTTTAAACAAACTGTATGACATTTAATACATGCAGATGTATTAAATGGAAAATATGTTTGGTGGCGCATCCTTGGCACCCTCACTTTAACGCCAACTCGATATAACGCCAAAATCACGTAGGTACCACAGTAGGCGGTAAATCGAGGGTATACTGTATATATATTTTGGTAATTTTTAAATTGAGAATTTTCAGTGTCACTTTCTTTTTCTGTCTGTGGGATGGTGCATATAAAAGATTCCTTGCTACTAATGGAAAAATGTAGTGGGTTTGCTTTCTAAGATTATACGTCAAAATTAGCCAATGATTAATAAATCAATGTGCTCTAGTGGTGTAGTTAAAGAAAACAAACTTTTTGATGAGTATAAATTGTTTTTGTTCCAGTATTTAATTGACAAGTTGCAGGATGGTATAAAAAGTTCAGAACACAAACTTCCATCTCTGCAGCTGATGTTGTACTTGGTTTACAAACAGCCACCATGGACACACAAGCTGGCCGAGACATCAATCTTCAATGTCATTATCAAGTGCCTTAAGGTAAGTCAATTAGTTTTTCTATTAGTTAAATATATTTATTTTTTTAAAGTTTTCAGTCACCTTGAAACCTGTTCAGTTACCAAGTGCACAATATGTTTAGAGCTGGGCGGTATACCGTAAATATCAAAATGCCAAAATTTCGGTATTGAAAAATGTTTCCCACCATTTAGTAAAGCTAATGCTTTACAATATATCTGATGAACGCAAAATGGATGAAAAGAAGAGCGGGTGAGAGGGCCTTGTGTATGGAATTTAATTTAATTTAGATTATTTACCATATTACATGAAAATTATTCCCCACGATTGTACTGTACATATTGTATATAGACATGTATTTATTATGTATGCTGATGAGTTGTAAAACTTACGGCAATAAATAAACTTGAACTTGAAAAAAAAGAGAGATGAAATTAGCAGGTGAACCTTAACTCAGGCATGCATTTAAAGCAGAGTATACCGAAAATACCGCTCGATATAGGTATTATGCCAATACCGAATACTGTATCAATACTGAGGTAAATCACCCCAAAAATACTGATTCTGAACTTGAGATTTCAATATCACCCAGCTCTAAATATGTTATTTTCATACATTCATGTATACCACACATTACTGTCTGCTAAAGTCCAAGTGTCTTTATATGAATTTTCTGCAGCATTTCAAGTTTTGGTAGGCTTTATAGGGATGCCAATACTGCCTTCTGCTTTTGATCTTTTTTTCTTTTTTTAATGGGATAAACTATATTAGATTTGTCTTTAAAAAAAAAAACTCTTAAAATAAAAATAATAAAAAATTGTTTTTAGGTTCTCTAAATATTCAGGGAACCATATTTGTTGGTGTTTATGTTTTTTTTAGTTTAAATACTTTTAAATGGCTGTCTACACGCAGGCTTTTTCAGTTCCAGTATTACCGGTAATCGAATACAGTTGTAAACTGGATTAATATTGTGACATCCAAGCCTTTTGTTTTTGTAAATATGCACCTTAGCACATGTTCATGACATGTAACTTTCATGAACAACTGTTAGTGTCTCTTGTGTGAATCTGCAATGAAAATAATGTAATACTATAAATTATGCGACTTTAGGTTGGCTGCGAACAGTGCAAAATTTATATTTACACATTCTTCCTCCTCCTCCCCCCCCCCCCCCCCGATTTACATTAATTATCTACAGTGTTAATCAGTCACTACCTTGCCACAGATACGAGTCTAAATTCATATTCCAGGGATTTTATTATTATTTATGTTCTTATTTCCAATGTATTTTCACTGGTATATTTATTGTAGACTGAGGTTGACATTCCCGTAGTGATGACGGCATTGGTAATAATAACAGTATTACTTCCTGTTGTCCCAGTAACTATTGCGCCTCATCTCCAAGAAATATTTGACATATTTGGTCGTCTGGCTGCATTCTCTGTTAAGAAACCAGGTTTGTTAATTTTTTAAGGATATAATACATGCTTTAATAAAATTGGCTTTTTTATTCTTAGGTTTTAAAATTAATGTATAACACAGATATTTTATAGCTTGTTCAAGAATATCCAAATTGGTTATTCTTCCAACAAAAAGTAGTGAGCCGTGGGTTTTACTGTCATTTGGTGGCACAGACTTTCATATACTTTACTTAACACCAAATTTTCATTAAAACTTACAAATATTCTGTATTTTGTGTGTCACATTGTATATAACCTCTGTGATTACTTTTGTGTTTTTATCTTTGCTATTCTTAACCATCTATGATTTCCATATGAAGTACTGAATAACTGCAAAATAAACAATGTGCTAGTGCATCATTAAACAACTATTATTATTTTTTACAACAACATTGTTGTGGAATTATCCATTTCTCTGTTGAGTTATCTCCCTCGTCACCATGGGTTTTTTTTTTTTTTACTTCATCCATGAATTCAAATCACTTTAATGACTGCCAACAAAGGTTTGTACTTTTGAGACCATTGATGACTGTAATGTTTGGTGTTTCAGCCATCACATGGTTTATCTGTTAACTCATGATACTTTAATGTCTGGCAAATGTTTGTAATTTTCCGACCCTTCACAACTATAATATTTGATGTTTTAGCCAACACACCAGATGTGTTTCTACTCCATCTGCAAGTGGCCCTGTATAGTCTGTTCCACCGTCTGTATGGAATGTATCCATCTCACTTTCTCACCTATCTTCGACAGCAGTTCCAAAAGAGGGAAAACACATTCGTATATGATGAAGTGATCATGGTAACGTAAAAAGTGCCTGTCTTGCTTTTGCTTTATCAGTGTCAAAACAAATATTCTAAAGTTTTATTATTGAGTGCTGCATTAACTTTCTTAAGCAGGTTTGCTTGATGACACTTAAAATTCTCATTTCAAAAATAGATTCCAGCTTGTCTTACGAAGGCCATACATATATAAGTTACTCAAATCTCTAATGACATCATATGTATGCAGTGTGTGTATGATGTTGTCTTGCTGCTAAAAGTCTCAGACTTAGAGCCTTGAATCTTGATTCTAAAAGTTTAATATTAAGCACCAGGCCTGGACTCAAATTCTTGGAGCTCTAAAGACATTCATTCATGCATTAGAATAATAAAAATTTGTTTTAATTGTACTGAAAGAATTAAACTTTGATGCAAATCCCTTTTAAGTGTAAATCTGCAGTTTATAAGAGTCTAATTATGTTTTAATTCACAGCCAATGTTGGAACGAGTTCGTCTACACCCATATTTGATCACTGGTTCCCGTGATAGTGAAATGACGAAAGACAGGTATTTTATTCTGTATATTAGCCCTTTAATGTCTAGCATTTTCATCTAGTAATCTCACTCTATCCCGTTTTTACATCAGTAGAGTTCAACAACTGAAAACCAAATATGGGTTTGGTAAATTCAAGTTAAACTTTAGAATATTAGAGGAAAATTTAATATTTTTTCTGAACGTAGAAAAACCATTCATTCTGCTGGACACATTACTGAATAATCTTTTCTACCTAAACTTTATTTTTGATAGCACAAACTAATAACACACATATGTATGATAAAATTAAAGACATACTACTGGCTGCTCCTAGGTAATGACCAGGTTGCCACTACCATACCATTCAGTGATTAAAAAGGACAATTGAAATTGATTGCACTGTGATGTACAAGTTAACCTGAAAGTTAAGATTTTAGTTGCAAAAGACATTTCAGTTTATACAAGTTAACCTGAAAGTTAAGATTTTAGTTGCAAAAGACATTTCAGTTTATTTTTACCTGATTTTTTGTTTTAGGAGACAAAAGAAAGAAAATACTACATTTGTTTTGTTAGATACCATTTATCTTCCAACTCGTCATTTAAAAATCTGTCCAACTTGGTTTTGCTTGTTAGATACGTTTTAAAACAACTCATAAATTAAATGGTATCTAACAGCCACTCTTGTGGTATTCTCTGTTTATATTATATGTTTGATTTTTGGTGACTTTTTTGTTTTGTTTTCACAAAGACTTACAACATTTTGTGTTTTTGCAGGCATCATAATAAGTTGCTGATGCATAGTAAAAGTGTTTGATTTGCTCTGTTGATTACCTGGAAATATCTTTGTAAACTAAAATGTTGTTGAATTTTGTCTTGCTTTCTTGTTGCTAGGTGGAAACGCATGGAAACTCAGGACATTGTTGTGGACTGTGCTAAACTCTCTTTGGACTCATTAGAAGGAACTTGGGAAGAATTACACTGCCCCATATTTGCACGTGGTCGATACCGAACTGCACCAAAATTGTCTGACTCTAATATGGATGTATCAGGAAGTCTGCATTCATGTATGTCAATATATTATACTGACACACTGAAAACGCAAAACAGATATTTTTCAATATTTTGTTGTGATTAATGAAAAATATATTTATTGGATTTAAAATAACAATTTATGAGAGGAAGCCATTGATTGGTACTTTTGTCTGGGTTTTAATCCTGGTTTTGTTCTCGTTACACATACACTTCCACAAACACACAAAATGGTGTGAAATCCGTTCACTACATGCTCAATCATGCTGCATGCAATGCACGTGAAATGCCAGTATGTGGACACACAAAAGTCACGTAATGGTGTCATATTCCTCGTCACATTAAGAATGCCACGACTCGGAGAAGAACAAAGGGAGTGAGAACTGGGCATGGTTCAAGGGGGGGACTTCGCAAAGCCAAGTTGCGAGGACCGTCCGAGTCCATCCATCAACTATTGGACGACTTGTTGAACGTCATCAATAGACTGGGAGTGTCCGTGATCGACCTCGACCTGGTCAACGTCCCGTTAGACCCCACGCCAAGATTGGCAGATTCGACGACACCATCTCCGTGACCAGTTCAGAACTGTGACGATGACCGCAAGCAACACGATAGGACTTCATGGAAGGCCTATCCATCCGATGACGGTCATCGTCGACTCAGAACGGCTGGACTCCCATACAACGGCTAGACGCCCATACAACATGACACCGCGACGTCGTGCTGCGAGACTACAGTTTGCTCTCCAGAATGGTAATCATCCACCAGCCTTTTACCGGAGCATTTTTTCTCAGATGAGTCCCGTTTCTCTGTCTCCTTTGCAGATGGAAGAGCACGTGTGTACAGGAGATTCCATGAACGGTATGCTGACGGATGTGCGAGGGAACATGATCAGTTTGGCGGCAGTTGTCTGATGGTATTGGGGGCAATCAACTGTGATTTCAGGAGTGATCTCATCATTGTCCACGATGCTCTTACAGCCCAGCGTTATGGTGATGTTATTCTAAGACCAGTTCTCCAGCCACTTTTGCGCCATCACCAAAGACCAGGAGGTCCCCTTCTGTTTCAACAAGACAATGCCCGTCCACATACTACAAGAATTACCCAGGCATTCCTGCAACAAGCCAGTATCATTGTTATGAACTGGCCCGCCGTTTCACCGGATTTGAACCCAATTGAACACATGAGTTAGGACGTCATGAACGTCACCACCAGCCACCACCGCGTAACGTCGCTGAGCTTGCACAGGCGTTGCAGGAGGAGTGGAGGAACATTCATATGGCTTATTTGAGACGTTTGTGCCAATCCTTTCCCCGTCGTCTTCACGCATGCTCACGGCCCAGTGGTGGACACACCAGATACTGACCTTGATATGGGTGGGGGGTGTGTGTTGAACTTTTCGATTACGAATGCAACTCAATTACTGATGATAACTGGCCATGTTTCCATGTGAATGTATCTCATGAATACCAGTCATTAATGTCATATTACATTATCCATCAATTCATTAATAGTTTGTCGTTATTTGCAATGAAAAGTTGGTTTTGTGTTTTCATTGTGTTTCAGTATAGTTATATATTATAATGTTTTGAGAGCAACTCAAATTTAAGTTGTAAAGTTTTTAAGAAAACAAAAAATTGTATCAAACTTTATTTATTTTCTGAGCTACCAAAATATGCTGTTGGTTTACTTATTAAATATTTTTAAAATATATATTCCAAATTGCTTTTATTTACACCAGTCTGACCACTAAGGAATTGCATTCATTTTTGGTTATCCTTAACATAACTGTGCTTATCTTTGAAAAAACAAAAATCAGGTAGTGGCAGTCACATAGATTACTTCTATGTTTTATTGCAAAGTAAGAAGCTGGGCCAGTTCCAGCTAAAGCATTTCCTTTGACTAGGTGTAAGAAAAATAGTCTTGATTTTTACAAACACTGATGTTGTTTATTATGTACTGTTTCTTTTAATTTTTTCAGAAACTTT
The DNA here is from genome assembly GCF_016097555.1 of Gigantopelta aegis. Classification (NCBI taxonomy): domain Eukaryota; kingdom Metazoa; phylum Mollusca; class Gastropoda; order Neomphalida; family Peltospiridae; genus Gigantopelta; species Gigantopelta aegis. The sequence goes on along the minus strand of NC_054708.1, from coordinate 48,723,551 downwards.
CCATAAAATTAATTGCTGCAATTCCAAATTGTTAAAGGAAACATGTCACGTAACCTATATTTGGCACCAACCATGTACATTTAATTATAAATTGAATCACCTAAAAAAAATTAAAAAAAAAAATTAATTACTTAAAATATCTCCATAAGAAAACCCCAGATACGAGCTCTTAGCGGAAATTGCCGATCTTTAATGAGCAGGGCAATCACGAGGTCCGTGACGTCAGAGACGCGTCGCTTGATCTGAAGCCTTACACTTAAAAGCATTAGTCCGTACCACTCATAAAGAATCTAAGACTTGCACAGCTTACCAAAACAATGAGTGTTCGTTCGCAAAACGTTTTGCCATATCAATTTGAGCTGTTAGTAAATGAAGAAAGACACACATTTACTTACAACAGTGATACTGAAGAAAAAACGGATAGCGAGTCGGAGGGTGGAGAAACCGATGGTGCCAGACCAGACCAGTCGACCAATTTACAGCCTGGCGCCGAAAGTAACCCGGAGACAAAACCAAAACTCGGATGCTAATGCCGAGGTGTATACTGTTCATATTTAGCATAAAGATACACCTCGATATGATGTATTTAAATATCGCATTTTTCATGTTCGGGCTGTACATAATGAAATCTGTATGCACAGTGTAAACAAACGCTCTAATTTACAAGGCGCTTCACTTTCATTAACCTGACTTGTAAAACAACATAAATGACTTGAGAGTATAATCAACTTTTTAACTAAATACATTTCAATTTGCATCAATAGAACGAAATGGGGTTATAGTATTTTTCTCTTTTAAAAAAAAGCAGCATATTATTAGGCCTATTGGTAGGGTGCATTAGAGTAAAAACGACCACTCACGATACCCATGTGATAATTTTCTTTTCTTTGGTACTACGTAATTGGTCAGTTTTGTAATTTTAGATGGAAAAGTCTACTTAATCAAAGTTTTTACAGTAATGAAGCAGGGCGGCTGATAATGTCCATAAACATTGTACTATAGTCGCGACAGGTTACGCCACAATACCCTGTGATCTTAAAAAACTGGCAAGTATTTTGTACGTATGTCTAGACAGTGGTAATCACTTACCTGGTCGATACCCTGCAACATACACCTGCCAATCAGGAATCACATGTGCAGGCCACGGAAAGAAAGGACCAATTAACTAAAACAACACTCCGATTCTCAAGTCAGCCCATGGATGAAACATAATAGTTATTTCGACACCGACAGTAGTGGGTTTTGTTTTTTTTAAACATATTTAAATACATCGTACCGAGATGTATCCTCATGCCAAATCCTATGTTTGTATATGCCATATTTAATTAATTATTGACATTTCCTTCTTCGGACGGTGAATACAGATTTTGTTATGTAGGCCTAACATGAAAAATCTCTTCTTTTAAAAAAACAAAAAAAAATCGACATTTTTGTTTTAACATATATAAATACATCGTGCTGAGGTGTATCTTTGTGCCAAATATGTACAATGTACACCTCGGCATTCGCAACCGAGTACTGCTTTTATCTCTGGGTAATATTCGGGCTCCGGGCTGTAAATACTAAAATAGGGACACCAAAGTACTATGCGGTGTTGGTGTCCAATCTTTTGTTTTGCGATAAAATACACGGGTCTTTCTTCGGATACAATGCTTTGGAAAACCGTAAAAAGACAATCCCGATCGTTTAAACTGTTTATTTTTACACCCGAAGGCCACGCAGTACGGTACTGCTGGACTGAAAAGATCGTAAGGCCCTTACTCCATATATAAACAGTTAACAACAATGGAAGAGTACAGCGGCTCTGACGTCACTTCCCTTTTTTTCCCGAAGCTCACGAATAAATATGCATAAATCGTACTTTGATACTGATTGGCGTAATTTCTTCATTTTAAGTTAACTACGCGTATTTTATTGTTATAAACTTATTTGTATAGTATTTTTATATCATTTTGCTTTTAAAATGAGCTATAATATGGTCTTGTGACATGTTTCCTTTAAAAATAATATAATAAAATTACTTTAAAAATAAATTGTTGTATGTCTTAGCTTTGAACCAGCCACAACCTCCCTACCAAGAGAAATGGCTAGAGTTTTGTGAGGAACTGCCCTGTCTGGATCTCAACATGAAGAATAGTCCCTCCCTTATTCTGGGTCTATCTACTCCACCATCGTCTCAGAGAACCACCCCAGCCACCAGCTTCATGGACACCAGCGCTTCAAGCTTGCCGCCATCGTTTGCTGGTACAGCTTGACTAGATATATTAATAACAGCAGTTTACATTAGAGAGGTTTCGCAACAACACCACTACTGTTACGGATAGTGATAGGTCACCACTTTGAGTGTAGTTGGTGATGTCACAGCAATTTTCTTTCTGCTCTTTACTATTAAAAGGTCTGCTATATGAAATACATTTTATGGGTAATATATAATTTAAAAAATAATACGTAAATAACACTTCAGAATTTTTATATTGATGTTGTTCATCACCTCATGTTTGGATTTATCATAGTTTGACACCCAATAGCCGATGTATTTTTCGTGCAGGGGTGTCATTAAACATTCATTTGTTCATTCCGTTAGCCCCAGTCCCAACGCTAGGGCCCAACTTCTTGATGGTGATTCACATATGAGAGGTTTAAACCTTGAACTATGCTCAGACAAATTTAGTTTACAATGATTCATTGATCAGTGACATATGTTTGAAATGGTTTTGTGTGCAAAACCATTAGGTTAAAATAGCTTTTGAACATAGGTCAAAATTGAATTCTTAACATGAAATGCAAAGTTTGTTTGACCCGAATTTGAACCATGAATCTTGGTTTAGCAGTTAATAAGAAATTGGGTCTAAATGTCTATAACATTGGAAGCCTGATTTCAACTTGCAATTCTAGATACTCCATTGTCAGGTCTTATCATCACCATCCTGTGATTTATTTTCTCCTATGCTGTTGATTTCAGGCACAAATCCTACCACTCCAGTATTACCATCAAAAGATGGAACTCCTCGGCAGACGCCAACTATTTCTGATGATCTGGTATTTATTCTCTTTGATTCTTAGATATTTGGCAGTTAGTGTTGATATTTATAGAGATTGTCACGGGATCTCTCCTCACCCATTTTAAAAAAAAAAAATTTCATAGAATAGGTAAACCTGTTTCATCCTATAGCAGTCTGATTGAACTTTGCATAATTATATTGCAATCATCATGAAAATGTTCTTACTGAACATGGTCTTATTATTAATAATAATTATGTATTCTTAAGTTTTATTACTGATTGCTATCTTGTTTAAATTACATCATAACTACCACCTTCTCAGTATGATTTTTTTTCGACATTTATTTCATATTTTGAGATATTTATAGCTCATGGTTGAGTGGTCACTTTAACGGTTAACTATAATAAAGTAAAGTTAAAACGAGACCAAAAAAGGTTTTCCCAAGTTGTAGTCAGATATCAGGATTAGACATTACATGTTTTTATTTCCAATAAAGGCTATCTCAATTTTATGAAAATTATTGAAAATCCTGCATTAAAATTGCTTTTTAGCTAAAAGGACAAGTGTTGTAAAGAGAGAAAATAGACTTACCGTAAACAGGGTGTTCATTAATTTAAAGTTTGTTTTTTGTTTAACGACACCACTAGAGCACATTGATTTATGAATCATCAGCTGTTTGATGTCAAACATTTGGTAATTTTGACATATAGTCTTAGAAAGGAAACCCGCTACATTTTTCCATTAGTATTATATGCACTATTCCACAGACAGAATAGCACATACCACAGCCTTTGATATACCAGTCGTGGTGCAGTAGCTGAAACGAGAAATAGCTCAATGGGCCCACTGACGGGGATCGATCCCAAGGGTGTTCATTAATAGACCGTTGGCAGTGATTGTCAGTGCCTGCCTACTCACCCAACCCCTCTCTGCCTACCTATTATACTTGCAGTTAAACACCTAATTGTGCTCAGTAACCACCTAATTTTTCTTAAATAGTAACCTACACTCTTAAGATAATGATTGCCTTAATTAAAATTATCTTCATTTCAGCTTGGTGGAAGTCGCAGCACGGTTACACAGAGAGGTGACCTGAAGAGACTCAGTTTGGGAAGCGGTGCTGGTCGGGTTCCGGCTTTCGGCGACTTGAAACTTACCCCAGTCTCCCAGCCCAACAGTATCCCGCCTTCACCCCTCAAACCCGAATTCACTGCCGAGCCACCACTGGGCACGCACAAGGCTCAGCCAATGAAATCCACGATAAGAGCTTTACGCTTTGACAAAATCACTGAAGTTCGTGCCAGCTGTGATAGGAAGAGTTCAGTAGATTCTGACAAAGAGTTGACGGACAGTGGGAAGACTGACCTGGAGAAAAGTCTTTCAAGTGATTCAGATAAACGAGACAGCCTTGATGGTGATAACCAGTTAAATTCGTTGTCACAGCCGGTTTCTATGGATGATTTTCATAACATGGTGCAGGACATCTCACCGGCCGATGAAGGTTAGAGTCAAAGTGATAAAATGTGATGTACAAAGAATTGTTAAAATTACAGAAGGTGAACTTTTGTGAGAGGGACATAGAATATTAATAGGGAGAACTTGTCAGCATTAATGTATGCATGCTTAGTCCTTGAAATTCATAGCACTTTGGGGGTCGGGACGTAGCCCAGTGGTAAAGCACTCGCTTGATGTGCAGTCGGTTTAGGATCGATCCCCGTCGGTGGCCCCATTGGGATATTTCTCATTCTAAACAGTGCTTCACGACTGGTTTAACAAAGGCCGTGGTATGTACTATCCTGTATGTGGGATGGTGCATATAAAAGTTCCCTTACTGCTAATTGAAAAGAGTAGCCCATGAATGGGCGACAGCGGGTTTCCTCTCTATATCTGTGTGGTCTGACGCCATATAACCGTAAATAAAATGTTTTTGAGTACGTTGTTAAATAAAACATTTCCTTCATTTCATAGCACTTTGCGACAGCAATTTTATACATATTTATAGGATATTAAATGAGTTTCCATTTTCAGTTGTTACGAGCTTTAGCAACTGACAATGAAAATTATTTCACAAGGGACATAAACACGATATGAAATGGTAGTGAGTTTAATATCCTGTTTATTACCCATAATTGATCTTAATTTATATCACTCAACTCATTTGGTTGATGTTCCTGTACAGCAGGGGTGGGGAAAATTAAAATTGCCAATCGGTCCCACCTATGACATAATTAGTAGCCTACCCCCACCCCCCACCCCCACCCCCACCCCCCACCCCCACCCCCCCGGTTAAAAAAAATTTAAAACTATTTTATAGGCCTACTTGATGAATTTATAGTTTATTATCGTTTTACGGGACTTTACTGCTCGTAAAATATCCGACTGCACGTACACCCAATCCCTCAACGTACATTAAAACACCTACTTATCTGTACATTAAATGATGTTTCTAATAAGGAAGATATTAATTCATTTCATATTATGCTATGGTTCCTTACTATATTGTTTTATTGATGCGTCCTGATAAGTGTCGTTGAACAACCAACTTGACACCTAATTCAATGATACTATTGATAGAAGTTGCCGACTGAACGATTAATAATGTCGACGCTGATTGGTTCACCTTGAACTTGAGCTACTGTGTATGACAACTGGTGTAAACCATTTTGCTTCCCATAACATATTATATACCCATCCCATTCATAATAAACATGACAAAAAACACCAAGACATTTTCAATTATCAAAATAGCAATTTACTTGTATAATAATGAAAAACACATTTAACAGTCAACAATAAATACATTTAGCACTGTACTCTTTATGTAAATGTCATGTAAAGTCTCTCAGCGTTCATGTACGGAAGTACTATTTTACAAAGGCCTGTTGGCGACGCGACCCGACAATTCCCCATACAACTGTCGACCTCCATCATCACAAATTAGCCACTTAAATTGCTTCAACCACGCCGACTGAAAACATCGCACTTTAACTTTCTTCTTAGCTGGGGAAGAACCGTATCTACCTCGTCTTGTTTTCGTTTTTTACTCTTATTTACCCATGTAAGCAATGACATATTGATATCTCAATACAAATCGCAAGCATCTGCTTTTCCCAGCAAAACAGTATACATACGTTAAACTTAAAAGTTTTGTTTTTGTCGACAAGTATAGGCATACCTGCAGCGTATTCATATTTGCAAAAATAGTATCACCTTTGATTAAAGATGAACTCTAGGTCTTTGTTTTAATTAAAGCATACGTCCTTCCTTCATTATCACCAATAAATGGTATCATCGCTAATAAGTAAACCTTTAATCTCGTGACCGGTTGTGACCGACTGTTCATTGCGGTTTTTGGTGCTAATCCCATTGATGTAATTATTTTGTTATTACGCGCTTTGCTTCATGATCACAGTGATATTAAAGATTACTGGCCGACTTAATTAAACCTATTGTAATTGTGTACCGATCGACACCTGTGCAGGAACAAACTGAGAAGTGACACAAATAGCTCATTCACCGTGTTCAACGTTTCTATTTCCGGTCATTGATAGAAAAACAAAACATGACCGATTGATTTGTATTAAACGTGTGACCGGTTTAAATGTATCACGACTCAAAATAAACACCTGTTAGTGAAGTAGGTAAGTAATGAGTTGCAGAAACATCAATAACAAATTAAAGTTGTTTCCAATAATAAAAATGGACAGACGCTTCGGACCGAAAAAATAATAAAAGTGGGACCGGCAAACACATGTTTTCAAAAAATTATTTCGGTCTCAAAGATTGTGAATCGGTCCGAGACCGGCAAAAAAGGGCTTTTCCCCACCCCTGCTGTACAGTTATAGTGCACTAATCGATGACATCGAAATGTTGCATCCCTTAACGCCAAGTGGGACGTATCACTTTGATATATACCAAGATATTTTTAACCATATGGGTAATAAAATAAAATAAAACCCAGTAATTATAAAAATTGTTCTTGCAGATCGATTTTATAACTGCTTTTGCAGCAGTAGGCCTACTGCTGGTTGTCGCTGGGAAAAAATGCTTGAATCTTATGTGTATGTGTAACTGTCATGGAAAGTGCTATATAAAATTGTTTTAACTATCCTGAACTTTTTGTTAATACCAGCGATAGTTTTTGGTCAGTTTTTTCTTAGTCTGATTTTAGTTTTTCTTGTATAAAATATTGTTCACAAAGTAGACTAGATTGAATTGGAAATTTGCCTCCATTCAAGTGTTTGAATGAATTGGAAATTTACCACTATTTAAGTATGTGAATGAATTTTCAGCTTTGTAAAGATTATTTCAGCTTTTATTTTTTTAAATGGATATCACACCCCTGTGAAACCTCTTAACATATATTCAGAAACTGCATCCACTGTTGTTTTGTTATGGCAGATACATTTGATCAGGAGGTTAGCGAGCTGACCAAGTCTGACAGCAGTGACAGTTGCGAGCATCCTTCAGACCCGCGGCAGACGGCAGAGTCGGTGAAGCAATTCATGAAGAAAGTGAACCGAATTCGCTTCAACAGTCTGACCAACAACGGAAATTTGGACCATAATTCTGCGGGTCCTGAAAAACGTGGATCCGTAAACCGGTCGTTGTCCTGTCCACTTTTAGAACTTGAGGATGGTGTGGCCGAGGAATCTGAAACCCTGTCCCGATCAGCATCAACGACATTCTCCAACCACGAGTCCGATTTCACTGCAGGCCAGGACGTTGAGTGTGAGACTGATGGCAGACACGCTGAAACAAAATCAAGTGATGATACGAGGGAAACAGCACATTCCTCAACAGGACTTGGTCCTGCAGAAAATAACGAGAAACATCCCTCGGTTGTTAAAATTAACGAAGCAGTTAGTGATCCAACATTTAACATAGTGAACATTTTTCAGACGTTGCTTTCTCCGTCCACTGTTTGTAGAAAATGTCGGAGTCAGAGCGATGCAAAAGATGTTTCCAGCTCTGGTCAGAAATCCTTTGGTAAGTTCTCATTTTGTTCACATTAAAAAAAAAAATTGTAATATGTTGTCCAGTAAGTAAATATCGTAGTGTTTTCTGTAGCTGGAAAGGGAGGAAATGCTCTTTTTTTGCCATTGCCGGAATAATATTTGAACTTTAGTTTTTCAAAAGGTTTTATTGTTTATATGCATTTCCCATTCATACTCGAATACATTCAGAATGAGTTGTCTGTATTTGTGATCTGTATTGATGTTTTTAACTATTTAGTATTGGGGTAACAGATTATCTTCCACTGTTGAGTAAAATAATTTTAAAATGGAAGAACCATGTGAAAACAATTCTTTGTCTTGGTCTATGTGTAGACATTTAGTACACACTTTGAGAAATATGTTTAATTTAGCTTTATTGATGTCTAAATGCATACATTTGGTTAATTAAGTATACAAGTTTCTTGTGCATATTTAATAAAACACAGTAATTTCAACTCGCCCTGTGCTGTACTTTTCTAGGTTTCAGATGTAAATAGATCACGATTGATTTAACATTATTTACCTTTGGTTGTGTTAATTTACCTTTGGTTTTTTGGTGGGGTCATCAGAAATGGCTCAGTTTAATAAAATGTCGCCGCCCGAATTGCTTGACCAGCATTTGAAGATGGGTGGAGAACTTCATGCCAAAGAGTTGACCAAGATTCCTCTGACCAGCAAGGAGAATGTCAACTGGACACACTTCGGGGGTAAGTTGTCGTATTACTTCAACGACATGAGTAAGAGGGGAGCACATTCTATAGTGTGTGTGGGGGGGGGGGGGGGGGGGTATCCACAAGCCAGGTTGATATTTTTATTTATACAGAGTGAGACCAAAAATATTTACCTTTTTGTTTTCGATTGCAAGGGTACCCCCCCCCCCACACACACACACACACATACACCACCCAACCACTCTCCCCAAAGCCCTCCCCCACACTCACCACCTACCCATCACCACCACCACCACGGTTCTTACAGGCCTGTAAAGTAGACAGTAATTGAATGAAAATATAACATAGTGAAACTTACGTTTCTTGATTGCTGTTCCTGAATTTACCACAGGCAGGTGTTTATACTGTAATTATTAATCCCCTACTAGTCCACATTTTCTCTCTGTGTCGGTTTGGACGTTTTTTTAGTAATGCCTCAACTTGAGCTGAACTTTTTTTGCATAGCTTTATCATATAGAGTTGCAGATCAGGGGCCTCATTCACAAAGCTCTCTTAGGCTCTGCTAGACAACAAAGCATCCTCTTTGTAAGTCTTTTAGCATTGCACTGCGAGATCGCAAAGTTGCGAGAGTTTAGTAAATTAGGCCGCAGGTTTGACTTTCATTAGGATTGGTTAAGAATTATGGCCCTTGAACTTAGAAGTTTGATGTTTAGCCATTGATTAATAATTATTATAATCACTGTGCTCTAGTGGTGACGTTAAACAAAACAAACTTTTTATAGAGATAGAATTGATCTAAACGAAATACATTATTTACTTTTTTCATGTCTGTTTATAAAAATGTATACTACACAAAAGAATTTAAGGGTCAGACGATATTTTCGACATTATTTTCTGAATGTCAATTATATTAGCTAGACCATAATGTCACACATGGTATTGTTCCATTTTGACGAAAGTGGGTCTAAGCAACCCATAAATGAATTAAAATCCACTGTCATTGACACTGTCGACTAGTTCTAATGGCGAAAACATGCTTACATTTGCACGTAAATTAGGGCGAAAGCGAAAGGTCTGCTAAGTGCCCATAACTTGCTTTTTCACAAAGCGCTTCATTTGCACGCTTTGCACGTGTATTCCATGTTCCCAATGCTGAATTTCCGTATAATTGGAGCTTGCGTTCGTGTACGGTGCACACTCCAAATTCGACAATGGTACGACTTCAACTGACTATCGAAGATCGAGGAAGGGCTATTGCTTGGCTTCAGGATGACAATACGCAAAGAAATGTTGCTCTGAGACTTGGTGTCAGTCAGAGTGTCGTTGGCCGACTGTGGCAACGGTACCAAGCAACGAATTCTGTTCGAAATCGTCCACGTTCGGGAAGACCCCGAAGCACTACAAATAGAGAGGATCGCTACATCACCAATATGGCTCTACGTCAACGCACAACCACTGCACGCCGATTACGTGACAATCTGCGGACTGCGACTTGAACTCGAGTGTCTGATCAAACCATACGCAATCGTCTGAGAGCCAATAATCTACGCTGCCATCGCCAGGCTGTTCGACCACCACTCCTACCACGTCACAGAACGGCCAGACGTCACTGGTGCACACTTCATCTGCGGTGGCAACGTGGGGTCGAGTGATGTTCACTGATGAGTGTAGGTTTAGTCTCCAGTTCAACGACGGTCGGGTTCGTGTCTACAGACGTCCTGGGGAGTGCTTCGCTGACGTTAACGTTAGACAACGTCACCGGTTCGGTGGTGGCAGCGTCATGGTGTGGGGCAGCATCTCTATCCACCACAGGACCCCCTCTATGTGGTGGATGGCAATCTGAATGGAATCCGCTATCTGAATGAGATTATCCGGCCGTTGGTTCTCCCAGGCCTTCAGCAGATTGGCGGCGGGGCAGTTCTGCAGGATGACAATGCCAGACCCCACCGCGCCAGGGTGGTAACGGACTTTCTCAGACAACAAGGTATCGCCAGGATGGATTGGCCAGCATATTCGCCTGACTTGGCCCCAATAGAGTACGCCTGGGACGAATTAGGCAGGAGAGTTCGGGATAACCATGCCCCTCCGGCCAACCTTCATGATCTGGGTCAACTTCTTATGGCAGAGTGGCAGGCCATTCCCCAAAAGTTCTTCAGACGTCTGATCAACAGCATGAGGCAACGATGTGTCGAGTGTATTCACGCCAGGGGTGGATTCACACACTATTAAACGAATGTTCTAATGTGTAAAATCCATGTTTGACAACCTTCAACTTTGACAGCATGTCATGTGACTTTCTTGTATACAGTGACGTTTATTTGTGGTTTTTTGTAAATATGGAACAATAAATTAAATTTTTGGTGTAGTTTACATCATCAATCTAATACACTCTGAAACTTATTTGGTTATAAATTTTTGACCCTTAAATTTTTTTGAGTAGTATATATCCTTGTGAATTTCTATTCAATTAAAAACAGTAGATTTTAAATATTACTCTGAAAAAAAAAGATATTTGATTTGAGAAATGTGTTATATCTGTGTCCATGTATTCCAGGTGTACCACCAGCTGATGAGATTAACATTCTGCGTGGACAAATTCTTCTGCTTCACAATCAGATCTTGTACGAACGCAACAAGAGAGAAATGCACGCCATGAGAAACCGACGATTGTTGAGAAAGATCGCTAATGCTGCTGCTCTTGAGGAACACAACCATGCAATGGCAAGCAGTTTGTTATTTCTTGACACAATAAAATATTATTTACTAACAACCATGCAGTGGCAAGCAGTTTGTTATTCCTTGACAGTATAAAATACAGTCAAACCTGTCTTAAGCGGTCACACAAGGGAATAGATAAAAGTGGCCGCTTAAGACAGGTAACTGCTGAGTACAGGTTGCCACATATATAGTCTTTAAAACATTTGTTGTTGTTTCTTGTTTTACCGTCTGTACTGCTAATCAACGGATGTGTGATACACAGTTGACTATAAGTCAACTTTTGACGCTGTCTCCTTCACAAATAATGCAGATAGAATGTATTAAATTAACCGTTCTCTACAAGTTTGTTTCTTTTTCCATTTAATTATTTAATTCCTACTTCATGCAGTGTATTGTCATAGTACGTGAATCTACAAATGTCAAGCGTAGCTTGCCCAGGGGCAATTAGATGCATTCCAGAGTCATGCTTTCTTAATTGTTACGCAGTAGAGATGTCGGGACTGAATGGGTATTAGTATTCCTGAAGGTGTGAAGATTGGTTATTTGCTGCACCTTATCACTGTTGTTAAAATATCCCTTTTCTGTAATAGTAAAACTTTACTGTGATCGCTTAATACAGGTATTTTAGCGATTTGGGATCTGATTTAGGTGGCTACTGGCCGCTTTAGACAGGTGACCCCTTATTATAGGTGCATTTACATTATAAATCGTTTGGGGGGGAAGTGGCTGCTTAAGGCAGGTGACCACTGAGTACAGGTGGCCGCTAGGACAGGTTTGACTAGTGTTAATAACCATGCAGTGACAAGTACTTTGTTATTCCTTGACAGTATAAAATAATGTTTAATAATAACAACCATGCAATAGCAAGCAGTTTGTTTTTCTTTGACAGTATAAGCAGTTTGTTCTTTGATGATAGTAAATAATATTTAATTACACATCATCTGAGAATAACAGCATTTTGACTAACATATCAATTTTGTCATCTGACAAAAATGTGTTTGAAATTAGCTCCATTGTACACTCCTACACTTGGAACTTTGTAATTCTGAATTGAACTTTTAAATTTTTATATTGATGTTGATTAACAATTCATTCAGTTGAACTTTTAAATTTTTATAATTAATTCATATATTTACTTTTGTTTGACATCCAATTGCTGGTGTATTTTTCATGCTGGCGTGTCATTAAACATTCATTCATCCATCCTTCTCTCCATTCATTCATTCATTCATTGTAATTCGTATTTCCCACTCGTTCAGTCCTGTAGCAAAATGAGAGAACCTTCAGTTTTCCTAACATTTGTTGTTCTATGTCATTGTCATGCCTGCTAAATGAGTGAGTTGATGTTTTCCTCTATATCCAGGCGAACCAGATCGATCTACAAGGCAGTGAGATTCACAACCTCCGAGTTTCACTCCAGTTGCTACAGAATGAGAACCAGCAGCTCAAACAGGCCAAGGAAAGCAACGAGTATGAGAAACTTGTCCAGTTGAGGTGCGTTTAATATCTCCATTCAGTACTTCATGCGCGATCGGTCTTGGATTGATCCCCGTCGGTGGGCCCATTGGGCTATTTCTCGTCATAGCCAGTGCACCACGACTGGTATATCAAAGGCTGTGGTATGTGCTATCCTGTCTGTGGGATGGTGCATATAAAAGATCCCTTGCTGCTAATCGAAAAGAGTAGCCTATGAAGTGGCGACAGCGGGTTTCCTCTCTCAATATCTGTGTGGTTCTTATAACCATATGTCCGACGCCATGTAATCATTAAAAAAATGTGTTGAGTGTGTCATTAAATTAAAACATTGCCTTCCACTGAGTACTTCAAAAAAGATTTTAATGAAATATTTTCATGCTTAATTTTTAGTTATTTATTTTTCAAAATGCCAATGTGTTAAAGGTAAAGAGAGGGAAATAAAAGAACAAATGTTTTTAACTACATCCGGTCTTCAAAATTAATGTTTATAAATGGATGTTGGGAAAATTGAGGTAAGCCAATATATTTAGTTTAAAACATTTGCAGAACCATGAACCAGATTGTAATGTGAAATAAATATATGCTATACAATTATTAATAGTGGCTCATATGATATAGAAAGAGTATCCTCCAAATTATTTGTTGGGGCTTGGGGGTGACTGATGCATTATTATTTTACTATTTAAAGTTGCCCAAATGGAACTTTGGCGACCTGTCGATGGACGGTTTTGGGACCTAAGTATTGAACAGGTGTGGCAATTTAGTTCACTAATGGGTGTTGCCAATTGATGTAAAACCATATTTTAAAGAGTTTGTTTGAAAACTATTTACTGAATAAATTTACACTTTTGTATGATAATTATAATTTTAGGACCACCCTGCAGGAGAATAAGGATCTGAAAATGGCGAACAGCGAGCTCAAAAGTTTGCTCATTACCCAGCGTGAAGACCATGACAAGTTGAAGAAGGTTACCATTTGGTTTCTTTGATACTCTGCCTTGTAATGTGTGTCTTAAATGCATGTGTTTAAAACCTTTAAAATAAATGTGTTTTATCAATCTAATTTATGTCATGTAGACTCTCGCTGTGAAGATTTTGATGTCCTGACTCATTTTTGTCATGTAAGGATGTCATGCAAATCGTATTAACAAAAAAGTCAAATATCCGGTTCAGTAAGAAATGTATGTTAAAATTACAGTTATTACACCAGGCCCCCACCCCCACGCCCCACCCCACTAATAGTAAACGGGTTAATCTGTAAATTATTGTATTGGTAAGTATGTTCATAATTTCAAATATTGGACATACCATTTATTTGCCTTAGAAGTGAAAATCTAAATATATACAGGCATATTTCAGCATCTGCAAGAAACAGAGTCATGCCTGTTCAACACTAAGGAGGAGAAAGATATTCTTCAAAGGGAAGTTGACATCACAAATAAACTTAAAGAACAGGTAACAAAACTGCCATACTACTCGCTGTTTAGTGTTTTGTCTATTACTGTTAAATTCACAAAGTAGTTTTGGGTGGTTTTTTATATTCCAACTTTTGTATTTCAGTTGGTTTGAAAGGCTATGGTATGTGCTTTCTTGGAATTAACCATTTGTTTTAAATGTGCCTTCCAATTTTGTGGAATCTGTGATTGGTAGATTTTATTATTTTTATATGCCCACACAGTTTTTCTATAGTGTTACGTGATAAGACTATACTTGGCGATTGATATTACTACTCTAGTTTGGGTAATAAAGGTTGCCTCCTTATATGAGCATTCTTTCTATAACATGGAAGCAAAACTGAAATCTCATTGCCTCTGTTATTCAGATATTCCAGTTACAGAAAGAAATCCTCTTGATGGGAGAGCTTCAGCAGAAATACCAAGAGAAAATCAACGTGTTACGGCCTCAGCAGAACGCCAAGGCTGAGCAAGATCTCCTGGTGACGTCGCTCAGAGCTGAAATGAAAGGTAAACTAATGTCTAAGTTAAGTTAGGGCGTAGCTCAGTGGTAGAGAATGTAACTGAGGTGCAGTAGGTTGATGGATCAATCCCTGTCAGTGGCTTTGAGGTTTCTCCCATCCCAAAGAGGGTCCCATGATTGATATGGAAAAGTCATGGTCTGAGAAAGTGATTATAAAAGATCTTTTGCTGCTTTTCAAAGGGAATGGTCTGTGTGACAGCAGCAAGATTCCTTTCTCGATCAAATGTTTAAATAACCTTATGTTAGATGCCAGATAGCTACAGTTTATAATTTGCTAGATGTCGTTTAATAAATATTTGTTTTTCCTTTTCTTTTCTGTCTTGGTTATTATTATCAAGGTATTTGTTACTGAGTTTGGATGTTGATACCTCTTTTAACCCTTTTATTTTGGAATATACCGCCATGCACTTGAGTGCTATGCCAAGATTAAAGATTGGTTATTGTATGAAACAAAATTAATGAGATTTAGTGTTTCCGTTTTACTTGTGTTAACCAAGCCTGCCTCTGCCTGTTTTTCCTAATATTGCTCTGGGGAATAAGAAAGAAAAGGAATGTTTAATAATACCTAATCAAATTACACTACAACTACAGTAGAATCGTGTTGGGTCGGACTCGAAAGGGTCGAACAAAAACTGAAGTCCTAAGTTACACTTACACATTGTTGACTGAATGGTTAGATTGAACTACCCAATGGGTCGAACACTTTCTCGAGTACCAGTGGGGTTCGAGCCAACGGAATTTAACTGTATATGGTGTGTGTTACATATGGTTATTTTGAAATTTCATTAATGAGACTTAAACTGGGGGGAACCCTCTTCGCCACATAGGCTACTCCTACCTGGTAAGTGGAATTTTTCCTTGGGAAGAACCATACATACACTAGCCATGGCTTTTGATGTACCAGTTGTGGGGTAGTTATTTTAATGGGAGGAAATAAAGAGCTCATCAAGAGGAACTTGATCCTGAGCTACATCCCTCCACACCAGGGAACTAGAAGTAACATGTTAATAGCTATTGCTTGGCTGTTCAAACCAGTCTATAAGATGATGCATTTTGGTTAGTGAGAAAGTTAAGTCGAAAGGGAAAACGTCTTAAATTTCGGTCATTTTCTTTAATTAATCTAGTATATATCTTTTATAGCTAAAATGTTGAGTTTACATTATGCTAAGAAACTAACATGTACTATAATACAAATACCTTAATAAATTATTTTAAATGGTTATATTTTAATTTGACAGGGATTGCTCTTGTCAGTATCTCAAAATCTGCTGTTAAGTATCTTAGTATCATAGAATCATTACTTTCTTATTACTTTTTCATTGAGTGGATATTTTTTTGTTACAGCTATTAAGGCTGAGTTAAAACAAAAGACAGTGCAGCTGGATTTTATGAAAGCTAAGGTGATCCACTTTGAAGAGATGAACAGAAGCAAGGTACAGTTACATTGACATGTGTCGGTTGTTTTGTTTCTACTGCTTTATTAGTGGTTTTTCATATTTCAGATGTGCTTCTGAATTCTGATTGGTAGATTGTTTAGGAAAATGGTCAGTCCAATTAAAAGTAGGACCATACTTGTTATTTTGCTTTAACCTTTCATTGGTGAAGTTGATTGCATTTCAGTTAGATTGGATGAATGGTGTGTTTTTATTACATTACTGGTCCAACCGGAGTGGACTATAAGTTTCATCTCCGTCCTTCTGTCTGTCTGTCCGTCTGTCTTTCTGTCCGTCTGTCCAAAAGAATGTTGGGTCAGGTAGGGGATGTGTATTGTTTAGCAGTACTCTCAAAATGCTTGTTATCCAAGTGAATTAGAACTGAATCCATCATACAAATACGATAATCAGTTAAAAAGTGGCTGACTGATTCAGATCTGGATTGCTGCAGCTTTCATCCACAACTGACAGTGTGTAATCATTCATTTTTTGTATAACATGGCTAACCATAAATTTTTAGAAATGATGTTTTACCTCTCTTTTTTTACATATTCTTAGGAGATTGCTATCCGCAATGTAAAAACTAATTTGGAGAATGTGAAGACGAGTCATGAAGATGAATTAAAGGTAGTAGTTTGGAATATACATTACGGTTCAAACAATTTCTCTATTTAAATTTGTATGGGCCTTCCTCTATATTGTTTCTAACAGTTTGAAGTTTTATTTCAACTAGTCAATATTACAAGTAAAAACTAAGTTTTTTTATATTCATGTAGCTTCGTCAGTAGTGAGAAACTGAGGAAACCTGATTTTGTCACACAGGCTACCTAATTTTTTTATATTCATGTAGCTTCGTCAGTAGTGAGAAACTGAGGAAACCTGATTTTGTCACACAGGCTACCTAACAATAAAACAACATCCATATGAACAGCACAGCAGATACCATAGTGTTTCAATGTACCAGTGTGGGGTACTGGTTGGGGGGTGAAAAACAAGCAAGCAATTCTGTGACTCATTACATTTTATGCAAGTGCTACCATTGAGCTACATCTCGCCCCATAACTGAAATAGTAAATACAGGCATCAAAACAAATATGAAATACAACTTTTTGTTCATCACTCTCAGTACACAGTGTTTATTTGCAAAACATGTTTGTATTTATAGCACCTTTGTTGATGATGGATGGCTGTCATTTGTTTTGTTTTTAAGATTTAAACGTGTTTTAAAAATCAAAGTTTTACTTACATTTTTATCAGTCATTTACAGTTATGGTATAAATTGTGCGTTAAAAATGCATGCTTCTTTCATTTTTTCAGTTTGTTGTTTTTGTTGGTGGTTTTAAGTGGAACTAGAATTATGAATTGATAATATTCATTAAGTTTTTCATTAGTTTCCATAGCCATGAAGAGGGTCTTGTTCATATTATGTTGAGAGAAGGTGGAGAGATAAGTATCCTAGTTACTATCTGGTTCCCAACCAACACTGAGTCTTCTTACAAGCTTCTGAAGTTCGTTTAAAAAAATGTTAATAAAAATTAAATCCCATAGTATGTATATCTTCCTTTAATCACTAACAGAATACAAAAAATACATTAAAAAATTTAACTCATTTTTAACCATTCAACCATGAAGTGGGGAAATCTCATTTGTGTGTTAATACAACTGCCTTTGAAGTAAAGTTTGACTGAAATGGTTGTGATTGTAGGCTGTGGAAGACAAGTACAACACAATGATGCGGATGAACCAGCAGCTGGAAGGAGAGATCCTCAATCTCCTCAGTCAGATAGATCAGCTGTCTGGAAAGATTCATTCTCAACAACAGGGTAAGTAAATCATCAGATAGATCAGCTGTCTGGAAAGATTCAGTCTCAACAAAAGGGTAAGTAACTCAGATAGATCAGCTGTCTGGCAAGTTTCAGTCTCAACAACAGGGTAAGTAACTAATCTCAGATAGATCAGCCATCTGGCAAGATTCAGTCTCAACAACAGGGTAAGTAACTCAGATAGATCAGCTGTTTGGAAAGATTCATTCGCAACAACAGGGTAAGTAAATCATCAGATAGATCAGCTGTCTGGAAAGATTCATTCTCAACAACAGGGTAAGTAAATCATCAGATAGATCAGCTGTCTGGCAAGATTCAGTCTCAACAACAAGGTAGGTAACTCATCTCAGATAGATCAGCTGTCTGGCTAGATTCAGTCTCAACAACAAGGTAGGTAACTCATCTCAGATAGATCAGCTGTCTGGCTAGATTCAGTCTCAACAACAGGGTAAGTAACTCATCTCAGATAGATCAGCTGTCTGGAAAGATTCATTCTCATCAACAGGGTAAGTAACTAATCTCAGATAGATCAGCCGTCTGGAAAGATTCATTCTCAACAACAGGGTAAGTAAATCAGATAGATCAGCCATCTGGAAAGATTCATTCTCAATAACAGGGTAAGTAACTCAGATAGATCAGCCATCTGGAAAGATTCATTCTCAATAACAGGGTAAGTAACTCTGATAGATCAGCTGTCTGGAAAGATTCAGTCTCAACAACAGGGTAAGTAACTAATCTCAGATAGATCAGCTGTCTGGCAAGATTCAGTCTCAACAACAAGGTAGGTAACTCAGATAGATCAGCTGTCTGGCAAGATTCAGTCTCAACAACAGGATAAGTAACTCATCTCAGATAGATCAGCTGTCTGGAAAGATTCAGTCTCAACAACAGGGTAAGTAACTAATCTCAGATAGATCAGCTGTCTGGCAAGATTCAGTCTCAACAACAAGGTAGGTAACTCAGATAGATCAGCTGTCTGGCAAGATTCAGTCTCAACAACAGGGTAAGTAACTCAGATAGATCAGCTGTCTGGAAAGATTCATTCTCAATAACAGGGTAAGTAACTCTGATAGATCAGCTGTCTGGAAAGATTCAGTCTCAACAACAGGGTAAGTAACTAATCTCAGATAGATCAGCTGTCTGGCAAGATTCAGTCTCAACAACAAGGTAGGTAACTCAGATAGATCAGCTGTCTGGCAAGATTCAGTCTCAACAACAGGGTAAGTAACTCAGATAGATCAGCTGTCTGGCAAGATTCAGTCTCAACAACAAGGTAAGTAACTCAGATAGATCAGCTGTCTGGAAAGATTCAGTCTCAACAACAGGGTAAGTAACTAATCTCAGATAGATCAGCTGTCTGGCAAGATTCAGTCTCAACAACAAGGTAGGTAACTCATCTCAGATAGATCAGCTGTCTGGCAAGATTCAGTCTCAACAACAGGGTAGGTAACTCATCTCAGATAGATCAGCTGTCTGGCAAGATTCAGTCTCAACAACAAGGTAGGTAACTCATCTCAGATAGATCAGCTGTCTGGCTAGATTCAGTCTCAACAACAAGGTAGGTAACTCATCTCAGATAGATCAGCTGTCTGGCTAGATTCAGTCTCAACAACAAGGTAGGTAACTCATCTCAGATAGATCAGCTGTCTGGCTAGATTCAGTCTGGCTATCTGGCAAGATTCAGTCTCAACAAGTCAAGTAACTCATCTCAGTAAGGGCAGACAGACTTTCTGCCAGAAATGTATTTGAGGATACGTAATAAAATGAAAACCAACCATGAGTATTTCATGTTTTGTGATAACTTTTAAACAGCAGTTCTCTTGCTATCATCTATTTTTTTTAAAAATTTAAATATATCCATTAATTTCCAAGACTTGGGTACGTAATTTTACCCTCTGTACCTGGGTCACAAGATTGATCTTCCTTAATGAACTATTTGTAGGATAACTTTTTGGCATTTAAATTGTTTTCTTATTTATATAGTCAGTGATAAGTAAAAGTAATTGTTGCTCAGAGCTCAGTAGCGAGACTTATTAAAGATATCTATCTAGAATATTTGGTGTCAACATCCATGGATAACTTCATTGTCAACAGCAGTAAACGAATGATTTAAAAGATAAGATGTTTTCATGTGTCAAATACATCACATATGCAGGAAGTAAAATATGGCCTGCTGTTATATTTTTAAATAACAGGCCAAAAAGAATATGGCCTGCTAAAAAACAAATATGGCCTGCTGGAAATAAGACGGCATGTGGTGAGTGGAGGGTTTGAGACAGTGTGTGGAAAATAAGGTCCTCTGAGATGTATTTTAGAGCATTATAAAAGAATCACAAGCTCAGCCTCAGCTAACTAGAAGATGAGATGATCGTACATCCATCTGTCTCCTGAAAAATGACCTGCAAATTTTTTAAATTATTTTAGCAGGTTAATTTTTATTTCACCTGCTAGCTCTAAAAAATGGATTGCTTTTCACTTTTCCAAAGCCACTATTTCGAGTCCTGCATATGATTTGAAAACTGTACATGTATGTTTGTTTTAACTATGAAATATTTTTTTTTTTCATTTTAGCAATATCTCCAGACACCAACGATCCACATCGTCCTTTGTTTCAAGGTCAAGAAAGAGGTGACCTTCAGCCAGTCTCGTTAGACAGTAAATCAGTAAATGAGACGCACCTCAAGTCTCGGACAGCTGAACAGTTGTCGTCAGAGTGCAGTGCTAGTGAGCTGCTTCAGAGTCACGAGAAGTATTCCCACGGGGAGCTGGATGCGTTTCCGCGGCAGAAGTCGTCCTCCCAGTGTAGCGACACGTCATTAGGCCAGTCTCAGAGGACTTTGTACACGGACAGTGACGACAGCAAGTCATCCAGCAGCAGTAAGGCAACAGACAGCGGGTGTTTCGAGAAATCCACAAAATAAACATTAATGTAAATATAATAACTGTACGTCTGTGCCAAGTTGTGTGAATATTTATGTATGATAAAAAAAAAATTTTTTTTACATGTGATGTTATGACTTGGGAGTTAATCGAAGTGAAAATGGTCAGGTCAGGATTTGAGATTTTGGTCTTAAGCTGCTATAATTAATAATAATTATTATTATAGTTTGAATGGTTTATTGTTTGTATGGAATGAATATATATATATATATATAAAATTTTAAAGCATTTCTTGTCATTAAAATAATGTATGTAGTTCTGAGGAATTACATGTGGTTACCTTGTTTGTAAAATATTTCGGAATGAATTAGTTTATTTTCTAAGGGAATGTGTGGATTTATGATCATTATAACCTAGCTTTTTAGTGGGATTTGTAACAACTAAAGTCCGAACCAAAATTGTTAACAACTACGATAAATTATTCTTTTACCTTTAATTATCATTATATTTCCCAAAAATTTTGTCCAGACACAAATTATGAAAAAAACATTACAGTGACACAGATTCCACATGAGACTGTAGCGATGTCACCAATATTGACTTTGTTGAGATCACGTAGGACAAAATACATGCATTTTTCTGCCGCCTGCCATTTTACTCTTTTTATGGAATACTTTTCAAGAGGGGTGAAAGCCTCCAGTATGTGACGTAATTAATATGAAATCAATGTGTTCTAGTGGTGTCTTTAAACAAAATTAACTTTAAAAAAAAATTAATACGACATCATCACGTTTGATTTTATATTGTAAAACGTTATGACTCTGTTAGATTAAGTCATATCCTTTCACCCCTCTTGGAGAGTATTCCATAAAAAGGCAAAATGGCAGACGGCACAAAATTACATGCTTTTTGCCCTATGCAATCTCAGCGAAGTCGATGTAGGTGACATAGTTATTATCAAGTACGTGGAATCTATGTCATTGTAATGGATTTTTCAAGATTTCTGTCTGGACAAAATGTGGGTAAAATCTAACAAAAAATAAAGGTAGGAGAACAATTTATCGTAGTTGTTAATAATTTGGTTCGGACTTTAGTTACCTAGATGAATAACTTCAAGTTTGTGATAAAGACTGATTGTCTTCTAACTTACTGCTGCCCTGTACCAGCCTTGTTAAATGAATAGTACTTAAGCCTGGTATTTGCTTTGCATCTCAGTAGTCGGCTATGTTAAGTTCTTTCTCAAACAATGCAATTAATGTGTAATCTGTAGACTATAGCTCAGAAAAACAGTAGTTGATGAAATTAGCCAGTTGCCAGCTTACCTTGAGAAGCCACCAGACTGAAACCCAGTGTGAGTGTTCTACACCATGAGGTGTAAAGCCAATACACTATCTCACTAGACAATAACCACTAGAGTCCAGACTCAAAGACTCTTTTAATAGTCTGAGATTTTAACAACATGGCAATGCCATACAAATTGCATGCATATGACATTTTTAGACATTTAAGTCTAGAATGTTCGGATGTGCCTCGAGATGAAAATGTCCCAATGATCCTGGTCCAAAAAATAAATCCAGGAATCTTTGTAGTGTTTGAAAACATTGAGGATTATTGAGAATGTTTTCTCAAAATAACATTAACAGAAACAGTTTTTGTTTGGTAATAACATCTCGAATTGTGAAAAACTCTGGAGCTTTCTCATCCCTAGGTGTGTCTACAAAAGGATCCTTGATATAAAACGCAAATAAATCTTAATTAAAGAAGCTGTGTTCCCATTTGTTCTTGCATGCATTTGGTTGTATTAACCAGCAGGATGGTGACATTTTTAATCCAGGTACAAAAAGCAATCTATGTGCTGTTGCATTTAAAATATTGAGATGGTGTTCCATAATATTTATGGGTTGGTTTTTTTTAATAAGTGCCTAAGGTGTTTTAGAAAGTAGAATATAGACTAGCAGTTGTGAAAAATGGCCCCAGCTCATGTATAGCAGAATATGCTATTGGTCTGTGATTTAATTACTAAAACCTCTTGTAACTAAAATATAGACTGATGAGTTGTGATGTTACCAAAGAAATTAATTTTAACTTTTACATTTGGTGTTTTTTTACTTGTTTTGTTTTTGTTTTTAGGGGGTGGGCATTAAATCAAATTACCTTGATAATATCAGTGGATGAAAATAAGGGGTACGAATTGGAAGGTCTTGATCAACATAGGGTGTTGGGCAGAAATAAGGAAAATTCAGGTACACACATAGACATGCCAATACAGAATTTATTTTTATTTTTTACAAGATGAGATCTACATTAAAAAATTTCATTAAAAATCTTAATTTTTATTTAATAAATTGTAATACATGTATGTAGTTTGTTTTCCTTTATTAGTGAAAGGCCTTCACGTTTCTATTGGGGAACTGTAATGCATCATCCCATAGACAGGATAGCACATACCACAGCCTTTGATATACCACTTGTGGTGCACTGGCTGTAACGAGAAATGTCCCAACAGGGCTTAATCCTGGCACATCAGGCAAACTCTATGGGTTCCACTGTAAATGTTGTATTTTATCTAGTGTAATGTTATCAGTTAGATGTCGCAGATCTTGTAATTTTTAATTTTATAGATCCTATCTTCAACTGATCAAGGTCTATGCAGCTACGAGTCAAAGGAAAAGTTAAATTTTATATTAAAATTGTAAAAAAAAAAAAACATATTTGTGTCTTGTAAAGCAATGCAATAACTCAACACTGCCTTCTGGTTATATATACAATTTATTCAGTGATACACAAAAAGTTTTTATATTTCACACTGTATTATTTTTTTGTGATAAATATGATGTAGATACATGTACAGTATTATGGACAGTATTATTTGTGAATTATCTAACAGTGCTTTGTGATGCAGGTTTCGGTGTGATTATTTAGATTTTTTTAAAACATGACCAGTATACTTTAGATTTAAAAAGAACACTGAAAATAAAATGAATTGTGTGCCTAGTGATTCTCTTTATACCTCTCAGCAGTTTAGTAAGACACCCATTTGTTTGTGAACTTGGATATGTCTGCATTGATTTATATTAATTCCATATTGGTAACATTATCTGTTACATGTACAGAAATTATATCACACTAAGGCTTTGCTTGGTCATTTATTCTACCTTGGATTAGCAAGTAATTCATTGTGTATCCTTTTGTTGCTGTCCCAACTATTCTGGATCATGTATGTAATTTTTCAGTTTTCCTGCTGTGAGATGTGATTTCCTGACTATTGAATATAAGTACGAGATAGAATACATGCAGAAGAATCTATGTACTACAACTTATCTGAAATATTCGAATAGTGTTGCAAATACTGTTAAGTGAATTATATTTTTATTTCACATTCAACTACTTGGTACACCATTACACCACTAAATTGTGAGATACTGTTCCGACAGATTTGTTGGGTAAACTGTAGGGGCCATCATTACTAAATTCTTATAGAATCTGTAGCAGTTTCGTTATGGACAGAGGTGTACAAGATGGAGGAAGTGAGGTTGCCATTTTAAAAAAAAATTGAAATTCTGGAGACTATTTTCATTTTGAGAGAGAGCAGTCGGCTAAAAAAATCTGGCAACAGCCTTATTTAAGAAAGTTAAAGTTTGTTTGTTTAACAACACCACTAGATTACATCGGCTGTTGGATGTCAAATATACTGACAATCTGCTAGGGGTGTTTTATATACTCTTCCCCCATAGGTAGTACAGCACAAAACACAGCCTTTGATATACATAAAATGTGTTGAGTGTGTCGTTAAATGAAACATTTCTTTCCTTCATTGATATACAAGTCATGGGTAACTGTTAAGGACCAAAATGTTCGGGGTGGGGGTGGAGTGGGGGATAGAAAATCCCAGAGAGAGGATGGGCCTACCTCAGGTGAGTGCAATACCGACTGAGTTAGATCCTACCTGCTGTCTTTTTAGCAAGTATTGCCTCTCCAGCACTAAAAACATTTGTATGCTTATGGCAGTGGATATAAGCACAACAATCTAGTTAAAATGAATTGACTGTTAACTGGTTAATATAAGTCCATTTATACATGATATCTAGGCTACATAGGGGAGGATAGAAGTGGCCTATAAGAATGATGGCAATATATGCATGCTTTTCCACATCCGTGTTTTTGTTTAGGTATTATGTAACCAAGTTCTTTAAAAAGACAGTCCTCGGCTTGCTACCATTATGAAGACGTTTACAACTGACAAAGCCTTTTTAATATCTAAATTATGTATTAAATACACTTTCCTAGAATGTCAAGTATTACTTGTAGTCCTAATGTTTGTAGCAGCCCAAACTTCCATTTTATTTCCTGATACATGTATATATATTTTCTCGTACATACAAAATGACTTGTATGTGAAGTGAAGTTGGGCTGCTGCAGACATTAGGATGACTAGAAACACATTGAACTACAAACATTAAGATGACTTGAATCACACTGAACTACAAACATTAAGATGACTTGAAACACATTGAACTACAAGCATTAGGATGACTTGAATCACACTGAACTACAAACATTAGGATGACTTGAAACACATTGAACTACAAGCATTAGGATGACTTGAAACACACTGAACTACAAACATTAAGATGACTTGAATCACACTGAACTACAAGCATTAGGATGACTTGAAACACACTGAACTACAAGCATTAGGATGACTTGAAACACACTGAACTACAAACATTAGGATGGCTTGAAACACATTGAACTACAAGCATTAGGATGACTTGAAACACATTGAACTACAAGTTAGGATGACTTGAATCGTGGATGACTTAGGCATTGGTCTACAGGCTGGTAGGTACTGGGAAACAGACTGAACTACAAACGAGGATGACTTGGATCACATTGAAATACAGATACAGACTCCAAACCCTGAGCATGAGGATGGCTCCGCAAGAACTCAAACATTAGGATGTTGAACCACTGAACTACAAACCAGTGATCCATAACTGGTTCAACAAAGGCCATGGTTTGTGCACTATCCTCCCTGGATGGGAAACACATGCAAATAAAATGATCCCTTGCAGTGGCGTCTGTCATAAACAGAGTAGGTATGTGGATCAATAGCGTAGGATTTCCTCTAAGACTCCAAACTGTTAGAATGCTCCATGTTTGATGTCCAATAGCCGATGGTAAGATAAAAAATCATGTGCTCTAGTGGCGTTGTTAAATAAAACAAACCATACTTTTTACTTTTTAGGATGACTTGAAAGACCCTTGCTGAACTAAAGAGTACGTAGCTTTAGGATTTCCTTGAAACACATTGAACTACCATGTACAAGCTTTAGGATGACTTGAAACACATTGAACTACATGTACAAGCTTTAGGATGACTTGAAACACATTGAACTACATGTACAAGCTTTAGGATGACTTGAAACACATTGAACTACATGTACAAGCTTTAGGATGACTTGAAACACATTGAATATACAAATAGTAATATTCTAATGATAAAATGTATTTAATATGTAATTGTAGTTGTTAAAAAGGCTTTAGTAATCTCAAACTTGTTACAATGGAAGCCATTTAAGGACAATCTCTTTAAGAATTAATATTATTTAAGAATCCAATTCTTTTTAAAAATAAATTTACTAAGGACAGTTCAACTTGTTTGCAAGTTTTAAATATGTATATTGTGTGTATATTTAGCTTTTTACAGTTTGTTAAAAAAGAAAAGAAAATGAAATGTAATCATTTCCCATAAAACAAGTGTTCTGATTAGGAGATAACCACATGGAGTTTTTAGATTTGTGGGTGTTATTGTCTATTTGATCCCACTAATATAATTTTTGACCGAACGCATTAGCCTGAGGTCAAAAATGAAACATTTGCGGGCATATGGTTATGTCCATTGTAAACTGAATCATTTTTCTACGGAACTAACTGTATATTTGGTATTTCTTGAAAAAAATACCTGGCTACAATCTAACTGTAGACCCTTTAATCGTCAACTTCGCCTGTTCCAAGTGCTAATGACGTCATTAGCTTTCCGGGTGTTATTGTCTATTTGATCCCGGAAAAAGAATGTACTTAACTAATCACAATACAGAACACACTCGCAGTCAGTTTACAATATGCATTGTAAAGACAGTAATATTTTCATTAATGTATTAGTTTCTGCTGGAAAAGAGGCTCAATAAGAAGTATATTTTGTACTTAATAAAATAGAAATTATTTATGCAAGACTAAATTAATTTAATACAATTGTTTTTGTTTTTTTAATGTGATAATTATGTGCATGTAAGGAGAATGCATGTATTTCAAGGATATTAAATGGATAAAATCAGTCGGTAGTTATTTGTTTTTTCGATTTAAAGGAAATTTTAATTCTTTGCTACTTTAAAAGCAGCTCAATGTGGTGTCCTCAAAAAGTTATTTTGACACTTGACCAACAGGAGAGAATGAAGGAAATGTTTTATTTAATGACGCACTCAACACGTTATTTACGGATATATGGTGAAGGACCACACAGATATTGAGGAAGGAAACACACTGTTGCCACTTCATGGACTACTCTTTTTTTTTTGATTAGTAGCAAGGGATCTTTTGTATGCACCATCCCACAGACAGGAAAGCACATACCACAGCCTTTGATGTACTAGTCGTTGTGCACTGGCTGGAGAGAGAAAAGAGAAAAAATACCAATGTCGCCTCTTGTGCTATACCACCACTAGAGCACATTGCCTAATGGATGGCAAACAGTTGGTAATTCACTCGTAGTCATCAGAGGAAACCCGCTACATTTTTCCTAATGCAGTAAGGTATCTTTTTATATGCATTTTCCCACAGACAGGAAAGCACATACCACAGCCTTTGACCAGTTGTGGTGCACTACTGGATGGAACAAGAAAAAACCAATCGGTTCAATGGATCCACCGAGGTGGTTCGATCCTGTGATGCACGCATGTTAAGCCAGCACTCGACCCACTGAGCTAAATCCCACCCCCACTTAATGATAAAGCAGCAGGGGATCTTTTATATGCACTTTCCCATAGACAAGATAGTACATACCACAGCCTTTGTTGTACAAATCATGGGGCACTGCTTTTGTCAGGAACCCATAAACACATGCCTCGTCAATGTACAGAAATCTGTCCAGTCAGCCTGTGAGCTCCATCCCACACTAGGTAATCTGTAGAAGACTATCTGTTGTGCAGTAAGTCGGTGGATTAATCCCCTCCGAGGACCCATTGAGTTATTTGGTGTTGTGTTCAGTGTTTAGTAAATAAAGGATGGTGGTTAAGTGGATGTCCCATCAGGTGAACCATAAATATATAAACAGTTGGGTCATCAGAGTGTAAAACGGGCGCAATACCCAAATTGGTTTTTTTGGGGGGGTTTTAAGCTTAACCTTTTGACAAAATTAATTACTCTTATGATTACTGAATGATTTTCTTTCTTAACCCTAAATGTAACCCATTTTCTTTCTGGAATAGACCCCCTGTTGAATGTGGTTGCATTCAATTCCATTGCGCCATACCCAAAAATTTCTTTCTGACAGAAATACTGATTATATTAACAAGAATGAGGTGTTTTTTGTGGGTAAAGAATATGTGATGGTGACATTTGTTACCCATTTCATAAGATTACACAAGTAAAAGGTATGGTTTATTAATATTAAAGATGTACATTACACGGCATTCAATATGTATGTATCAAACTGCAGCAATTTCATAATTCTCTTTTGTGTCCACATAAAACAACTAAGTAATGTCTGTCTGGTTCAACTGAATGATTTCTTCGTCGATGAATCCAAATATTCACTGTAGTCGTATTCACGAAAGGGAACAATATCTTCTATCAAGCCTACAAGAAGACAACAAAAAGTGTTACTTTTAGATGGTCTTACAAAAACACACAAAAAATAAAGACAAAAATATTTTCTTGCCCTATATGGCTAACTTCAAGCCAACTTTCAACAATTAAGGAGGAGGAGGAAATGTTTTATTTAATGACGCACTCAACACATTTTATTTACGGTTGTATGGCATTGGATATATGGTTAAGGACCACAGATATTAAGAGAGGAAACCCACTGTTGCCACTTCATGGGCTACTCTTTTCAGTTGGCAGCAAGGGATCTTTTACATGCGACATCCCACTGACAGGATAGTATATACCACAGGCTTTGTTACACCAGTTGTGGAGCACTGGCTGGAACAATTAAGGATGCATGTATACTCAAAATTAATTGAGGGCCAGCAGATTTTTGAGTGAACAGAATGACGTACAAAATGATATGTATCATCATGAACCAGTGTGTAATGAATACTAGCCACTGCATTTCAGTAGTTTTCGTAAATTAACGAAAAACCCAATATTGGCAAGATCTGTTCATATATCATGAGTCAGATTACACTAAAACAATGTTTATTCATATTTACAAAATAAACTTAAATTCAGCATTTGACAATTTGCTTTTTACTAGCCACTGGGCATGGCAATGGTAGTTATTTACTAGCCCAACATTAAATATCACTAGCCATGGGAGTGGGGCTACCATAATCTAGAAATCTTGATATAGCTCAAAGTTAATTAAGAAAGTACAACGAAAAACCCATAAATTTGGGTCACATTTTTCAGATAGGTGTTGGCCATCAAGCTTTTTCATTCCAAAAACTCACCATGATGTCTGGCCTTCAATATTTCATCGAGCAGCTTCTTGTGTTGTTTCTGACACAAACCCGTCTGGTGTGGATTAAACACCTCCCCGGTGTGTGGCGACACAAACTGCTCCAAAAGTTTCGTATTCTGTAAACGAACAAGTACTGCATAAGTGTTAAGCATTGGTAATGCAAGTTAAATCATTTTGCAATTCACTTTCCTACATCCAAGTATTTTTATTTACTTGTTACATCAAAGGCAACGTGTACAGAAACACTCTGAAAACAAAACAAATGTTTTTCCTGCTACACAAGAATGCATGGCCTCGGTGGCGTTGTGGTTAGCCATCGGTCTACAGGCTGGTAGGTACTGGGTTCGGATCCCAGTCGAGGCATGGGTTTTTTAATCCAGATACCGACTCCAAACCCTGAGTGAGTGCTCTGCAAGGCTCAATGGGTAGGTGTAAACCACTTGCACCGACCAGTGATCCATAACTGGTTCAACAAAGGCCATGGTTTGTGCTATCCTGCCTGTGGGAAGCACAAATAAAAGATCCCTTGCTGTCTGTCGTAAAAAAGAGTAGCCTATGTGGCGACAGCGGGTTTCCTCTCAAAATCTGTGTGGTCCATAACCATATGTCTGATGCCATATAACCGTAAATAAAATGTGTTGAGTGCATCGTTAAATAAAACATTTCTTTCTTTCTTTTTCTTTGATGCACATATGTATATTTAACATAGAATCATTACAAAATTACCATGTACAACACTTGCAATTGAAAACTTTTAGTAAAATCTTCACTAAGGAATCTGTATGTTTTAAGTGTAATTTCTTTATAATTATAGGCCTATATCAAGTAGTGACAGCATTTTTATATTAATTCTGTAATCATCATGGGTATTAGGGGCCGTCCATAATTTTCAACATTTTCACAAGCGTACAAACTGTGTGCGGGGGGGGGGGGGGGGGTAAGGGGCCAGCGTACACTTTTTTTTTAAATGAAAAATGTTGATCAACATTTTTCATTTGGGGATGTACGTTTTTAGGAGGGGGGTGGTCAAAAGTGTACTCTTTGTACACTTGTGAGAATGTTGAAAATAATGGACGGCCCCTTACTACTTTCTTTAAATAAAGATTAATATTATTATTAAATATTACAAATTTGTAGCTTATATTAGAAGAGTTTAACACCATGAAAGTTGTTAAGAACAAATCTTTCTTCTGCATTTTGTTCTCCATAATATTGTAACTTGAGAGTAGGGAGACTGTTGTCTTTGAAACACATTTTGAATTGCTTGCTACTGATTCAAAGCTAACACTCTATGATGTCATGCACCTTGGCTGCCATCTTTATGAGAAGGGTCTATATTAGATAAAACAATAGTGACCGATGGCCATGTTGAACAGGTGGCTGTTATATACAGGTAAAATAAAGAAGAAAATGCATTATGCAGGATATATTGTGGCCGTTATGGACTGGTGGCTGTTATATACAGGTGGTCGTTTGACCAGTATTAATTTTTACAAGATTTTTCTGTACAGAAATGCATACCTACCGTATGGTCAATGACCAGATACTCGTCTCGACAGATTGGGCATGGATTTCCAGTACTCATAACACCAGCTCTCTGAAATATGCATCACAAAAGCATAAACAACTTTTTTTCAAATTATTACATACTAAATCATATCTATTAGTTACAGGTATTTTATCTCAACTGAAAATGCCAAATACTCCTTACAATACAAGTCTTCCCACAGGCAAAGTGTAAATTCCCTTGACTACGGTATACAAGTATTTCAACAGTCACTCAATGTAAATTCCCTTACAATAAAGAAAGGAAGGAAATGTTTTATTTAACGACGCACTCAACACATTTTATTTATGGTTACATGGCATCACACATATGGTTCAGGACCACACAGATATTGAGAGAGGAAACCCGCTGTCGACACTTCATGGACTATTCTTTTCGATTAGCAGCAAGGGATCTTTTATATACGCCATCCCACAGACAGGATGGCACATACCACAGCCTTTGATATACCAGTTGTGGTGCACTGGCTGGAAAAAGAAATAGCCCAATGGGACCACTGACAAGGATCGATCCGAGACCAACTGCGCAGCAAGCGAGCACTGTACCACTGAACTATGTCCCGCCCCCTTACAATTCAAGTCTTTTAACAGTGACAGTGTAAATTTGCTTACAATACAAGTCTTCCGCGTCCTCGGAGCTAATTGGCCTTTGAAATTTCGTCTGTAGTGTATCCAGATAGGTTGGTCACCATATGCCTCCGCATAAGCTAAAACAAAACCATCACAACTATAAATACTTGGGGCCGATTTCATATGTCTGGGTTTCGAAACACCGGGTTATATCAAAATCTAGGTTTAACACTGGTTTACGTAAAACGCTGAAAAACCTGACCAAGACATACACCCGTGGTGTATTTCACATGTGTGTGTTTTACCCGTGTTTACAAAACCACTCTTTTCACATGGGTTATCCGCAGATTTGGAAAGGGACATAAGCGAGGAATAGCTTACACTTCATCACTTTGTAGTTGAAACTCGTTACCGGTATATTGTTAGCATTTGCGTTCGAGATGGAGGATTAGCTACCTCCTCCCCTCCCCCCCCCCTCCCCCCCTCCCCCGCAAATGTGGAGCAAACCTCCACATTCTGTCAAAAATGATGGATATATTTGGGAAAATGAGCTGGTCTGAAAACGTTTCACCATGTATTTCCATCATTTTACTCACAATATTAGTTATAATCCATGTCAAATGCTTACAGAACCCTACATAGCTGTTGGTAATAATGCAAATATGAATAAACGTTTTGTTATTGGCATTTCCCTTTAATTCTAAGATAATATTAAAAAACAAACGCCTGAGGGCACCAAGATAACGTATGGTCAAATTTTCAAAACTGTGGGCCTGTACCGCCTTGTTTCCCCTTTATTAAGACGAGACAAACACGAAAGTATGTCATTATAAGACTGCAGTCTATGATAGACGTTTATTGCTTTGATACCAGTGGTAACCAATCAACTTTCATTACTAGTACTTCCTGTTTTCGTGCAGTTCATACACCATGAAGAAAATGTTTATTTTTACTAATTTAATAAATAACTATATTTATTACCCCCAGTGACCACTCATAACCGGGAAAATATTTTCTGTATTTTCTCAATGAGAAATATTATGCAGTGTTGTGACGTATAATATTACTGGATGATTTGACGCTTACAAACCAATGACTTTGTTGGTACTAAATATAAAATCATCGCGATTTGGCAAACACACAAAATGACGTCATGTACTTTAATGAGTTTGTGTTCACGACAAATCACAAATCACAAATCATTATTTATATTTTTAGCAGAATAACGATAACTTCTGTTTTTGAAAATTATCTGTGAACGTGATTAAAATGCAAAATTACAGCAATACCCAGAACAGTGTGTAAAGTGGTTTACATTGTTTCTATAGCCTACATGTATGTGCATGTGCGCCTAAAATAAAGGCGTTTAGAGAAAACATAGCTGGGGTAATAAACATAATAGCAAACTCAGTACCAGTTATTATCAATGTATGTCCCCGAGTGAAATACTTTTCATCTATCACTCGCTAAAGCTCGCGACAACTAAAAATGATTTGATTTGGGACATAATTTTGATAATAACTGGTATCTCGTTTATTATCCTCTATATATCTCAGATGCTTTGTTGTTCATTCGCCACGAACATGGTGAAGGGGTGGATCTAATTATACAGTCGTGCTACAAAAAAACCCAGGCAAAAGGTCATCTTGTCTAAAGGGGGAGGGTGTTCGAACCCCCCTACCCCCACCCTGTATTCATTTCTGTACAGTGGCGTAGGCAGGATTTTGTGGGGGGGGGGGGGGGGCACCTGGCAGCCAAGTAAACAATGATATTGAGTACGCCACTGATCACCCCTAATTTTGCCGGGATTGGGGTGGGGTCATGGCAGATGAATACAATTAATTTATTTGTGTTTAGTAGGGGACATGTAATATAATCTTGACATAGTGTTTCATTTTCAATACTGTAGGCACCCCTTTATAAAAAATATTGCACCCCTCCATGAATATTATAGGTTCCCTTTTTAAATGTTGCGCCCTTTCTATGAATACTTTAGGTTCTCTTTTTTAAACTTGCACCCTCTCCCGTAAAACATCTTGCATCTGACTTTGAAACTAAAGTTGAATGTGCACAACTTGAATTTTATATTATGTACCTTTGCTGTCAAGATATCTTTTGCTAGTTGGTGCATCAACTTCAATTCGAGGAGGTTTTTCTGGCACTGCTTTCGTTTCCTCAGACTCTTCAGTGTCACTAAGTCTCACTGATGCTCGACTGATTGCCCGAGAAAACTTCAGTGGCTGTAATATGAAAATGAGTTAGCCCCACTAGCCCTGATTCCACTAGCCCTGGTTACACTAGCCCCAGATTGTCAGTCATATTGGCTGTTACTGCCACCGGTTGTCATCCCCATTATAAACAAACTAAATCAAATAAGTAATTATAAAAATGAATATAGTTAAATAAATGTTTTATTCGATAGTGTTTATGGTAATAGCACTGTAATAGTACTTTAATAATACATTTAAAACATGACATTTCAAAACCATACAAACAATGCAACCCCTCAGATACTACAATAAACACATTTCATTTCAAATTCTTAGTCTCGCTACATCTCCATTTCATGCCCGCCTTTACTTGTGCGTTCTTATGGAAGACATAGTCATCCAAAATTGCTACTTTATTGCCTCTGGCACCCTCTACGCCATAACGCACAGCGAGCATTTATCTGTATAGTCACATTTGCAACATTCATATATAGAGGTCCCTACTAATTAAAATTGAGGCATTAAAATGGTATCTCATCTATTGTGTCTACCTAATCAGTAAAACAAGACATGTTTATTTATTAATAGTTTATATACTCTTCAAAAGAAGAAACGCAAAACCACATTGTCGTAACATTTGGAGAATTGATTTAATTATTGAATGGTGAGTCCGATAATTACCAAATGTTGCAGGATTGTTCACAATTCACTCTAGTCCATTGTGAGTAAGTGATAGGACACACCACCAAGGTCAAGGTCATCTGGAGTCAATACCGGGTGTGGCCTCCGCGTGTGTTGACAACTGCCTGGCACCGCCTGCCCATTGAAGCAACCAGAGTACGGATGACGTCCCGGGGGATGGTGGCCCACTCGGCCTGCAAGGCTGCTGCCAGCTCGGGCAGGGTCTGGGGCTGTGGTTGTCGCTGTCGGAGGCGTCGGTCCAACTCGTCCCATAGATGCTCAATTGGGTTCAAATCCGGTGATATCGATGGCCAAGGAAGGACATTAATGTTGTTGTTCTGTAGGAAAGCCGTTGTGAGACGTGCTGTGTGACGCCTGACGTTGTCATGTTGGAACACTGCGTTGGCCATAACTGGAACGATGTGTGGCCGGAGGATCTGGTCAATGTAGCCCTGTGCATTTAGGTTGCCCTGCACGTGGACCAGGTCAGTTCTGCCAGTGTGTGAGATGGCTGCCCACACCATGACACTACCCCCACCGAATCTGTCCACTTCCTGCACGCAGTTTGCCGCATAATGTTCACCACGACGCCTATACACGCGACATCTTCCATCATGACGTCGGAGCAGAAATCGGGACTCGTCACTGAACCACACCTGTCTCCATCGCAGTTGAGGCCATTGTCGATGAATCTGGCACCACTGCAGTCGGAGTCGACGGTGTTGTGGTGTTAAGATGACACCTCGAACTGGACGCCTGGCACGAATTCCTACCTCACGTAGGCGGTTCCGTACGGTCTGGTCGGATATCCTGCGCAAACCTGGTATTGCTGCGGCTGTGGAGGTGGCAGTAGTCAATCGTTCCCAAAGGTGGCGTACCCGGATGTAGCGGTCCTGCCCGGGGGTAGTGACCCGTGGTCGACCGGATCTAGGGAGGTCACGTGTTGATCCATGTTGCTGGTAACGGTCCCACAGTCTGGAGATGGTGCTTGGGGACACATGGAATGCCCTGGCAACGGCCGTTCTGGATTCGCCTGCGTCTAGTCGGCCGATGGCATTGTTTCTCTGCGGTTCACTGAGACGTGGCATGTCCTGGATTGTCAATTGTCGGCCAGATACAGAGGCCAGGCAAGCGAACACCCTGCACTTTTATACTGTCGGTGTTCATGTTGCACGTGCAGACAACGCACGTGCAGACAACGCACGTGCAGTGGTGACATGGTTTGCACGTGGCTGCGTTTTTGCGAATATTCACATTTTGGAACTTTATTGTACAGTAGCTGCGTTTTATCGAATGTAACCGTGGGAATGTGTTTGGGACGTGCAATGACCTTATATTCACAAAGCATGAACCGGTAGGAAACATAAAATCGGAGTTATAACCCATTTGTACCCTTTTGCGTTTCTTTTTTTGAAGAGTATATGTACAGGGGAGTAGTCTAAAGAAATGGAACATCCATGGCACTGGCAGCCATTAATTGGTAATTTTTCAGGGCTAGTGAAATCAGGGATAGTGGGATGATTCCATGAAAATAGTTTAATTATCAGTACTATATTAATCAATAATGAATGCACAACATATGATCAAATATTCTTTTGAGCACCGACAGAGATGATAAAATACATTTTAGTGGTGAATATTCACTGACAGAATCCTATCTAAAAATTAAAATTATTCAATAATTTTATTGTTACAGAGAAAACGTGCATTTAATTAACACATTCATCTAGATATTATTTCAAAATCCTGCTTTGGGGATTGGGGGGGGGGGGGGGGGGGGGGGTCCGAGTTACTGTATAAGCCATAGAATATAGATATAAAACTGATAAATCATTAAAAATATATTTATATTATATGAAATAGCTTTACATCAACAAATATTCGGTCTAGATGGGCTATAGACATTGCAGTGTACATGGGCTATGTACATGCATTCATGAATCTATGACTGTCACAGTTACGACAGTATGTGTGCACTGTCACGACTGTGCAGTGTGTTAGTCTGCTGCATCTGCTGTCAAACTAGTTCATCAAGATTAACGTTAATCTTGATGAACTACTGTCAAACTAGAATTGTGCATATGGCACGGGTCTTTTGTGCGCGTGTGCTTTTTATTTTATTTTTTTATTGGGGGTGGGGGTCAATTTGTTTTTAATCGTTTATAACCACATTCGTGACATTTCTCTATGGTTAATGCAACGTAGAATATTCCATTCCTGGTGTAAAATAGTACCTGACTGCATTTAATAAATACCTGTCCACTGAATAAAACACGTTTAAAAACGCAGGCGACACAAGAAGTAACATTTGACACAGACATGTTTCAATCACGTTTCTTTAAAATCATTTGTTGAAAGAGTTATCTAACCCTTGCACTACATTGGTTAACTTCGAGCGACCACTTGTGTAAAATGCGTAAGATGGGACTAACAGTTTGTTTTGTTACTAGCTTTCACAATGCATCTCAGGCGAGCACTACTTTTATTGGCGATTAAACTTGCATATTAAATATATTTTCTTGTTTAGAATAGGCCTACCAGTGTCTGCATCATTAAGGCGTACGGGGCGGGACGCAGCTCAGTGTTAAAGCGTTCGTTTGATGCGCGGTCGGTCTAGGATCGGTCCCCGTGGGTGGACCTATTGGGCTATTTCTCGTTCCAGCAAGTGCTCCATAACTGGTGTAACAAAGGCCATGGTATGTACTATCCTGTCTCTGGAATGGTGCTTATAATCGAAAAGAGTAGCCCGTGAAGTGGCGACAGCGGGTTTCCTCTCTTAATATCTGTGTGGTCCTTAACCATATGTCTGACGCCATATAACCGAAAATAAAATGTGTTGAGTGCGTCGTGAAATAAAACATTTCCTTCCTTCCTTCGCAATCTGATTAAAATTAGCTCTACTGGTCTCACCACATGTAATAGTGGAGCTAATTTCAATTAGATTGCTCCCTTCGTTAAGGCGTACGGGCTCCCATTTTAGTAGGGGACGGGGCGGCTGATTTTTGCCCGAATTAAATGAAAATGCCCGAATATGGACAACAACATTAATTTATTCATGTAGACGAATCACTAGCATTTTTATATGCACTGCAACTAATATTGTGGGGAGAATGATGTAGTGTGTTTATTAGTGATTAATATGTGAACAATTTGTTAGAGAATTCGAAAATGATCGGCCTCGGTGGCGTCGTGGTTAAGCCATCGAACATAAGGCTGGTAGGTACACGGTTCGCAGCCCGGTACCGGCTCCCATCCAGAGCAAGTTTTAATGACTCAATGGTTGTCCACTACACCCTCTTCTATCTCACTAACCACTAATAATTAACAACTAACCCTCCCGTGCAGACAGCCCAGATAGCAGAGGTGTGTGCACAAGACAGCGTGTTTGAACCTTAATTGGATATAAGCACGAAAATCAGTTGAAATGAATGAGCGTGATAGCTGTCCAAATGTCCGTTTTGCACTCTTGCTATAAGACTATCGGGCTATACTTTAGAACAATGCTGGTGCCGTCACAAAAGCTAAGATCTACTGCAAAGTAACATTTTCCGAGCGACAAACCAGTACTTACCACGGACACTGATTGGGACGCAGCTCAGTGGTAAAGCGCTCGTCTGATGCGCAGCCGGGTTAGGATCGATCCCCGTCTGTAGTCCCATTCCAGGCCATTTCTCGTTCCAGCCAATGTGCCACGACTGGTATATCAAAGGCCATGGTATGTGCTGTCTTGTCTGTGGTATGGTGCATATAAAAGATCCCTTGCTACTAATGGACAAATGTAGCGGGTTTTCTTTTTAAGACTGCATGTTAGAATTACCATATGTTTGACACCCAATAGCCGGTGATAAATAAATCAATGTGCTCTAGTGGTGTCGTTAAACAAAAGAAACTTCTTTTCTTTTTCTTCTTTTTTTTTTTTTTGATTGGAACGTAAAAAAGGAGAAAAAAACAATTCATAAAGGACGATCGATCCAGGGAACCATCGCACCTCAAAAAAGTGCTTTATGACTACCACTGAGCTACATCCGGCTCTGTCGAATCTTCAATGTCAAGTGAAAATCAGTTACTAATAATATTATAATCGCAGAAATCGCAGTGAGAATTAAAGTTTGTTTTGTTTAACGACACCACTAGAGCCCACTGATTTATTTATTGTATGTCAAACATTTGGTAATTCTGACATGACCCGCTTAATTTTTTCATTAGTAGCAAGGGATCTTTTATATGCACCATCCCACAGACAGGATAACACATACCACGGCCTTTAATATGCCAGTCGTGGTGCACTGGCTGGAACGAGAAATAGCCCAATGGGACCACCGATGTGAATCGATCCCAAACTGACCGCACATCAAGCGAGCGTTTTACCACTGAGCCCCCTTACCCAGCGTTTAAAGTTTGTTTTGTTTAATGACACAACTTAAGCGCATTCATTTATTTAATCATCGGTTATTGGATGTCAAACATTTGGTAATTGTAACATTCTGAAAAGGAGGGATTATTTTAGGGGGGTGTAACTCCATCTCACGCCTCCCTTCTATACAGATATGGCTCTGACGTCGAAGTCTACCAGAATACAGGACTATTTCAGTGCTGGTGACGACTGCTCATAACACTACTGTTACAAAGCGTGACCTTTCACTATCCACAACAACCACTTGGCAGAGCGCCCAGATTCTTCTAGGGTATTAATATTCAGATAGATACGAAAGGGTTGGAGAAATGTTGTGTAAAATATGATAGTATGTTCGTAAAGAAATTCTATCATTTACCCTTTTATTGTTCCGTAATTAAAAAAAAATGAAACTAATTTATATTGTGAATTAGTATTTTGGCTACTATTGTAATATTTTTGGGAGAATGTTGTAACTACGTCTCAATTCCTATTTCCCTTCAGTTCTAAATATATAGTTTGTGACGTCAGGAACACCGTGCTAAACCCCACATCGTTAGGGATTTGCTTTTGACTGGTAAAGCAAAGCAGTTTGGAAAAATAATTTCGAAATTTTTGTTATTTGTGCAGTATTTTCACAAAATATTTTGTACATTTACACGCGTAGATCCTATTATTGAAAAGGGACGTCTTCATACTTAATATATATCTATTTTAAAAAGAAAACCCTAAACATTTTAAGATTTGATGAAAGTACATTGAATCACTGATCACAATTTCCATCATCACCATGTTACATGCATACATGAACATGGCAAAGAAATAGCCGTACCTTCAAGAATCATCAACACCCAGAGTACATGCAAATTTAATTATTAATATGATAGTACTCTGAGAGAAGTGAATATGTGATAAAAGGAGTAGTGTACGCAGGAGAACTGCGTAAGTGTCTTGCGATCAAAGTTCGTTTTATTGACTGATTTTGGTCTCATATTTATAGAATGGTCATTTTTGTTATTGAATGTGTATAGGGCAGATGTATATATTTGTGTTACTTATCTGCAGGGGTGGACAGTACTGTAAAGTGAGGTAAGCAAATAAAGCAAATTAAAAGCTTGTATGTTATTTCGCTCAATGACGCCATTTTTTTTTTTTTTTTTTTTGTGAAGATTGTACTTCGCTCTTCACATCGGGGAGTAAAATGTGGAATGTGTTGATTTCGTGCTATGAAGGTTTGTATACTTTTGTGGATTGTACATTTTAAATATATTTAAAACACAACATTTTGGTATAAAATAATACTTATTTACAAGTTAACATTGCCAATGTAGCATGGCCGTTAACAGATTATCATTATGACCAAATATGGTAGTCATGTGATCACTTAATTAGGGCTTGGCGTTTATCACGTGACTTCGTCGATCTAGTTGAATGTTAATTCTTGTGTATTAATTTTAGGTTAATAATTAAATCTAGACTGAAAAACAATATTTTAAGTATTTAGATTTTTTAAATGATATTTATTTATTTTATTTTGTTCAAAGTGAATGGATGAAACCAACATTCTGAGTTAAATCAGTCTCAAATAATTACATGGGGGTTGAAGCATTGGAGGGAACATTTTGTTCAATATTGCACCTGAGTGATTTGCTATGCAAATTTCAGAGATCGCTACACAATTCTAAAATGTTAAATTGTAATTGCTAATAAATTTTTCTAATTTATTATTAAATGTCGCCAATTAAAATGTTGAAAATAAAATGTTTCCTTTTGGGTAGAGCGACTTGAAAAAACTGCGAAGGCCAGTTTCTTTACTGAAGGGGCTTTGTAGAGATAAGTTCTTGGATGGGTGAATTTTATATGCTCATCTGTTTGAGGCTAAAAGCATACAAAAGATCAGTTAATGGTCCTCAGAGTGGTCATTCCAACCAGTGCACAGTGCCTGGTATATCAAAGGCTATGGTATGTTGTATCCAGTCTGTGAGATGGTGCATGTAACAGATCCCTTACTATTAATGGGAAAATGTAGCAGGATTCCTCTCTGAAGACTACCGATTATACAGATTTATCCAGGCATTCTGTGGGTCTGGACATAGGACCCTTCCCAAAAGAAAGTGGCACTGAAAAATCCCAATTTGTACACTACAAATTCCCAATATATATATATATATATATATTTAATTATGTCTTTTCTAATCAGTTAATTTAATGGCAATATACTGCATCATTCAGTGGCCTGGAAACCCAAGATCTCAAGTATGATTTACTCGCACTAATTTTTCCAAGCCAGTCGGACATGAAACCATGGTGAAATATTCTGTATAAATCCCTGGTGTATGTAAGAATTTCTACATGTGTCGTTAAACAAAACAAACTTTAACTTTAATCTGAGTGGTAATAGTTGATATCTGATAAAACCATCCATTACTTTATTCTTCTTGTTGATCTGTTCTAATATATATACAAATATTTATATTTTGACAGGTTTAAAATACAATAGTTTAACACTTTTTCAACACTAAATTGTATTTTTCTCAAAATGTCCATGTTGACCCAGGCCTCTAAAAAATTGCGAGAAGATCTTTAAATTTGCACGTTGCTCACGCAAATTCAAATTTTGCGTAACCTATTTTTGGTTTGTGCAAAATTTGGAGTAACATTTACTTGGATATAATGGGTTATGCAAAGAGGAAATGGGTTACATGGATTAATTTTTTTGAGTAACCGATAATTGGCTCACGCAGATTTTCAATTCTTAGATGCCTGTAACCAGTTAATATTTCAATTGTATGATGTAGGGAAAGGTCTTTATATAGACTATGCTTGTTGACCAAGCCCATCTGTTAATATATAAACAGAAATAAATATTGTTTAAACCATATCTGTTTGTACTAACACTAGTAGTAACAGGCCTTTGTAAACAGCAGACTTCATCTTTGAACCTCGAGTATGAAATGGTTTTACACTGACATGAAGAGGATACAGGGCATAATTGTGGTGTGAAAAATTGAGTGTCTTTAGGACATTGTTTGCCACTAGAGCAAGCCTGACTCCTCAGTTTTCTCTGTATTATTATTCATTTAAGTTATTTTATCATGAATCTTATATTTTTTGTTTTCTTATAACTTTCACAATAGCCTGTTAGTATAGTGATAAACTAAAGTTAAAGGGTTTATGCCCGACTTTAATTCAGTCTTTAGTCCCAATCTTGGGGCAGGATCTAGCTCAGTCAGTTGGATTGAATGACTTCGGTGAGCCCATTATCTGATTGGTTTTTGTTTTTCGTTCCCCCAGCTGGTACATATCCTGACCTCACTGTTTAAAGGGTCTGGAACTATTACTCTTAGCTCTCATGCGATTAGTTCAAGGAGAGTATTCTTTAGCTTCTGATAGCATGTGAATTAAAAAAAACCCACCAAAACATGTAGTACTAGACAAAGGTTAAATATCATTGCTTGATTGGTAATGTATTAAATGGCTCTGCTGTCTAGACATCCCCCCTGCCTGCATACATTTCTGCACACGGACCTGGACAAGCAGTCGCAGATCTGATGAAGCAGTGCAGATTGTGTAAGTTCTGGACATAATAGCAACATGGGAAAGAGGGGGGGGGGGGGGGGGGGGCAGGATTTAGCTCAGTTGGTTGTTTGCACGCTTGTGTTGCAGGATCGAACAATCTCAGTGGATCCATTCACCTAATTGGGGTTTTTCTCATTCCATCCAGTGCACCACAACTGGTCAAAGGTCATGGTATGCGCTTTTCTGTCTGTGGGGAAAAGTGCAAATAAAAGATCCTTTGCTGCATTTTGAAAAATATAGCAGGTTTCCTCTAGGTGACCATGTCAGAATTACCAAATGTTTGACATCCAATAGCTGATGATTGATTAATGAATATGCTCTAGTGGTGTTGTTAAACAAAAAAAGTTCTTTTTTAAATAGCGACCAATCTGAACTCGTTTAAAACCATTAAAATAAATTTGCAAATACAACACATTCATAGTATATTTGCAATTTATTTGGGGGTTTTTAAATTTATTAAATTGTGAAATAAAGAGAATTATAAGTCATGAGAAGTAGAACATATAACTGGTAAAAAAATTAGTTTAAAAAAATGACAAAAATTATTTTCATCATTCCAGATGATGTAATGTTTGATACCATGACCTCTGATAAACGAATCATGGAGTCTCTAGTTTCAATGAAGCTAATTCATTAATGTCACTTGAACTGACCTAATCTGACCTGGATTTTGTTGCATCCGTCACATGATGATGAGTAACTAAGGGTGTATCCCTATGTAATAAATTACATTAGCATAGCCATGGATGTTTGTGGGTGTGTGTTTGGAATTGGAAGTTTTTTCTAAATCAATGTTTTAAACAAGACAATACAATTGGGTGGGGTTTTCTTTCTTGGGGTCAGTTTTGAAGCAGTTCAATATTTGATGGTTCCTCGAGGTATGAAAAGTATTGTCTTCATTGTAGTGATTTATATTTGGATTTTGCATGAGTCATTACATGTCATTATATATTGCAGTGTTTGAAGTTATTACTGTATTAGCTA
Organism: Gigantopelta aegis; assembly: GCF_016097555.1. Lineage (NCBI taxonomy): Eukaryota > Metazoa > Mollusca > Gastropoda > Neomphalida > Peltospiridae > Gigantopelta > Gigantopelta aegis. The sequence continues at coordinate 48,679,904 of NC_054708.1, read as the reverse complement.
ATTTTCATTGTATATTGACAGTTACATCATCTCCCACTCAGAGTGCTCTGCAAGGCTCAATGGGTAGGTGTAAACCACTTGCACCGACCAGTGATCCATAACTGGTTCAACAAAGGCCATGGTTTGTGCTATCCTGCCTGTGGGAAGTGCAAATAAAAGATCCCTTGCTGTCTGTCGTAAAAGAGTAGCCTATGTGGCGACAGCAGGTTTCCTCTAAAAACAGTGTTTGACGTCCAATAGCCGATGATAAGATAAAAATTCAGTGTGCTCTAGTGGCGTCGTTAAATAAAACAAACTCTTTTTTTTTCATCTCCCACTCAAGTCTACAATATGGAGATGCTATAGAATTAATTTTACACCTTGAAATGTTTTAATAGTAAATTTTTACTTTAATGTGAATGAGGTTCGGATATAGCTCAGTGATGGATTAATTATCTGAGGTGTGTTAGGTTATGGGATCGATCACCCTCAGAGGACATATTTTTACCTCATTCTAATATGTGACCTACGACTGGCAAAAGTATTGGTATGTGTTATGGCAAAGTGCATATGCAAAGACTGCTTGCAGCTTTTCAATAGAAGCCCAAGTAGGTGCAGATTTCACCTCTTATCTCAAGTTCATTTGTCTGTTAGCAATAAATTAATAGGAAAGTTCCAACTAGAAAGGAATTGGAAAGTGTATATAGACTAATCATTAACAAGGTTTGGTGGTGTCTGTCCATCCGTAAACTTTTTATTTCAGGAGCATGTCTTTATCAATTCATATAGGATTATCAAATCTTCATTCAAGTACAACTTGGGATGGCCGTGTTGCGTACCATAACTAGGTCACCACGCCCTATTGTTCATGCATTACTGTATATTAAATGCGCATACCCTAGTTTCAGCCCATAATAATAGACTCCAAGTTTGGTTGATTTACAAACCTGCAACACACATTTGGATATTGTTTATAACAGAGAGAAGCTAAAGTATGTGATGTTTAAACGGGGAAATGCCGTCAAAAATAACATGAGTTTGTCTCATTAACCATTAATTCTTAGACAAACGTGCATTTTTAAAAACTAGGGTATGTTGCTTTAATTGAAATCCTTGTCCAGGTCATATCAGATCTTGCATGCAAGTACAACTTAGTTTGTTGGTATGTTGCTTACCATAACTAGGTCACTGTGACCTACTTTTAACATTACTAAACATTGGGATGGCAATGTGTTGTATACCATGACCTACTTTTGATAGGCAATTGGAAAAGTAATTGAACTTTCTTTTTTTGAGTCTAGGTGCATTTTTAATGGTAGTGCTGTTCATAAAGTAGCATTTTTAAATAATGTTCATTCTGAGGATATTTCATTTTATTATGTAAAATTTTTTAGGATCACATACTTTTAGAATTTGTTAACTTTGGAGATGTAAATTAATCACGTCATTATTGACATATAAGCAAATTTACTAGTAAAAACAAATGTAATCAGTATGAAAGTTGTCTTTATAACATTCTAAAAATGGAAAAAATTATATATGTATCAATTTTTATTTCTATTGTATGATACTGACTATATTGGAACACATTCCAGTGATAATTTATCAGTATTTGTATGATGAATGTTTGTGTTTCTTTATTTAAAGAACCACCACTTGCAGATTTATGTTTGATTATTTGTTGGCTAGTGTTCATTGTCAAAGATGAAAACGGGTATACCGTATATGAACATGTATTATAATTTTTATTCATGTCGAACTAGTGAGGGTACGGGGAACTCGCATTTAATGCTGGTATATTATGTTTTTCTGGTTAGGTTTATACAGGATGGTTTTTTTTTGTATGTATAGATGCACGCGCGTGCACACACACACACACACACACACACACACATACATTGAGTGGCCATTAGATACCATTCACAATGCATCTTACAAATTTTAAAACGTCTCTAAGAAGTGAAAGTGAGTTGGATATGTTTTTAAACCACGAGTTATAAGATAATGGTATATAACAGCCATGAATGTAGTATTCTATTTCTTACATATCCTTAAAAAAAAAAAAAAAGAAAAAAAAAAGGTTTAAAATAAACTTATACATCTTTTTCAACTAAAACCTTTACTGCTGTAGAGCTTGTAGTAAGCTTATGTGTTACAGACAAATCAGTTTCAGGTTAACTTTTATGCCACAGAGAAGTCAATTTTAATCATGCTCTTTTTTTTCATTGGATGGTAATGGCAGTGACGAGTCATCACCTCGGAGCAGTCAGTTGTATGTCTTTAAATTGTTATCACACATGTTATTAGTATTTGTTATCAAAAATAACACATGATGCTCTCACCAACAGATGTATAAGAATAATTATTCTTGCATCTATTAGATTTTCAATATTTTATTGAAGTATGTTGCCAACGTGGTCCATATTTTAGTTCAGTTAAACGTTTGTTTTATTTGCCTTGCTTTTAGATCAAATAATTAATGTAGATTATTTTTAAACAACATAGACTAGAGCAAGATTTGGAAGCAACTGACCCTGGCGACGTCCATCCATTGGTCTGGATAAATGCAGAAATGGTATTTAAATTAAGTTCCCTGAATGATTGCAGCCATTTCATACACAGATAATTATGTCAACTTTACTAACATACTGTACTTCAGCAACAGATCATGATTTATTAAGACTGATTACCATACATGATATGCGCTGATATGATCTAATTATGCAGGCCTCCGAAATTTGCATGAAGCATTTACGTTTTGTTTTGCATAACCCATCATGACCATATTAGTGATGTCCTAAATTGATTCAGATGCAATTTGTCTTAAAATAAAGTCCCCAGTTGACCTGTTTGGTTTTTCTACAGGTGATATAAACTTGTATATCATAGGCTGTGGTATGCACTGTCCTGTCGGCATCAAAGTTCATATAAAATATCCCTTGCAGCTATTCAGTAACAGTAGCCTATGGAACAGAAGTGGATTTCCTCCCATCTAGACGAACTTGGTGATTTTTCCATTTCCTTAATGGCGACACTGATGGCAGTTGGTGTAGCTGCCTTGTGAAATGCCATATGTCAAGGGCTGTACTGACAGCAGTTTCTAGCTGCTGGATAAAAACAATTGCTGTAGGTTGAAGGGATACCTTTATAAAATGTTGTAGGCAGGTTCAAAATTGCCATAGGTGATCATTTTTCCCATGACAAAAAGCATTCAGAATTGCCATCACTAACAGCTGAATTGCGATAGGTCAGGTGCTTTACTGATAATTGTTTGCCATCGGATAAAAATTCTTGACATTGCTTGAAGGGATAATGTTTTTAGTCCCCTACTTGTCTGTCCGAACTGTCCCTTATATAGTTTTCTGGATGTTTTTTCCCAACAATGCCTTGAGATATTGTATATAGCTTTATCATGTTTTGTTAAAGATCAAGTTTAACTTTCATGGAGATTACCCATTTTTGACAGTTATGGCCCTTGAACTTGGCAGATGCAAAACAAAAGTTGAGGAAATTAATTTTCGTAAAGCCTCATGATATTGAGCTGAAATCTTATGTATATCTTTATCATGTTCTGTTAAGATCAAGTTTGACTTTCATGTCAATTTACCCATTTTTTACTGTTGGAGCTTAAAAAAAGAAAAGTGTTTCCTGTTTCTCGATCTACCCTATTTTATGTAGGGACCATGACATTTTTTAAAGCAAATAATGAAGCAAAAAGTGTTTTATGGGTTTTTTAATCATGATCCCTGTTCCTACCTACCCTATTTTTTTTTCAAGGATGAAATCTGAAACGCACACTTTTTTTTATGCCTTATGGCAGTGAAACAGCTGAGATGAAAATTTCCAGATTTTTATATCTTTTTAATTTTTTGATAGCAATTCCTGAAGATATTGAGATGAAATTTTGTATATAGCTTTATCATATATTGTTATATACCAAGTTTAACTGTCATGGAAAGAACCACACTAGGGCACATTGATTAATGTTTTATTGGCTATTGGGTGTCAAAACATTTCATAATTCTGACAGTCATGAGAGGAAACCTGCTACATTTTTCCTAATGCAGCAGGGGATCTTTTATATATACATTTTTCCACAGACAGGAAAGCAATCAGTTGAATGGATCCACCTAGGTGTTTCGATCCTGTGACACAAGCACCTCAAGCGTGCATTCAACTGACTGAACTAAATCCGCCCCTAACTTTCATAGTGATATACCCATTTTTCACAATGTTATGGCCCTTGAATTTAAGAGATACGGAAATGTGTTGGGTTCAGTATTGGACATGTATTGCTTTAGCAGTACTCTGAGAATGCTTGTTAATTTTGTGTTTATTTGTTGCAAAGTGGGTTTCTTCCATCTAGACAAAGATGGCCAATCGTCAAATTTACCATACAATGTAACCCTAGTCTAAAAGTGCTACAGTATCATTAAATGGATAATCTTTCCTTTTCCTGATTTTCGAGAAAGCATGCAGAGCTCAAACTTAACAGCAGCACTGATGGCAATTAGTGTAGCTGCTTTGTGAATTGCCGTATGATAATTTTCTTTTCTTTTTTAAATTGCTGTAGGCAGGCTCAAAATAACCATAGTTGAGAATTTTGGCCGTGTCAGAAACTTTAAAATTGCCGTCAAGAAATTCTTTGGTTCGAACCCTGATATGCATTGTATATATTTAAACTTTTAGTGAATTGTTAGTTAATTTTTTACCTATGTGGAACTGTCAGTGTTCATTTTTGCCATCCATCAACCTAATAAGTTATCCAGTGTTTTAATGGTGTATTTTATAAGGATTAATTTTTTCATGTGCTTCAAAGTTTATAACAGACATTCTGATGCTGAGAACCCTGGACTATGCGATAAAAAAAAGCATATATTAGTTCTGCAATTGAGAGAACTGAATGATTGATAAGCTGAACAAGAAGACAGTTTTGCCTTTGAGTGACAAGTGAATACTTGCAGTGCTCCCACTGGAATAAAGTAGTTAAATGAAAAAAACAAATGCACATTGTATTCAGAAGGGATTTTTGTAAATTCGGAATATTCATGAACTTTTAGTTGTGCACTTCCAATATTGAATGTTTTTACAAAACTGGACTTGTCTTCTGGAAGTCCATTGGAGAGAAACAAGGTTTTTTGTTTAAAATGATTGTAGCTTTATGTATGTATAACTGTTTGATATCCATAGTCTAATGGGAGGGGGTAGGGGGTGGTGGACTACTGTCTGCACTTCATCTAATTCTGTACAGTATATCAAACAAGTGGTTTATCTCTATTTCCCCCAGTTTTAGGCTAATTTTGTAAAAATTGTTAAATTGTGTTATGTTTTGTTTAAAAGGAGAGAACAACAGGTTCATTGCAATCTAATTAAAATTAGCTCCACTATTGCATGTGGATTTAACAGCAGCCTGTTGGAGCTCCTGTCCAGTTGACCTTTCATTCGACCAGTGATTTGAAAAGAATTTGAAAACAGGATTATGCCGAGGGTATACGAAATGATTAGGGTGAATTACGAAGTATGCTGGAAACTAATTGCAATATAAAATTTTATATAAAGTTCATTTCCAGACGAAAAAAACCATGATGGTATAGCCATAAAATCTGTTTATACTAGTATACAATCCAGAGTTTATTACTGCACTTTTCCAGCTGTTTTTTCAATGTTGAAATAGACCAAGAAGTTCGCCTATTCCATAAATAGTCTCGCCCGATATTTTTAGAATTTGTATGCTCCTGAATAATGCTATAAAAGACGAAGTGTAATTGGTCGATATTAAAATTGTTATTTATAGAAAGAAAAAAATGTTTTATTTAACGACGCACTCAACACATTTTATTTACGGTTATATGGAGTCAGACATATGGTTACGGATTTTTGAGAGGAAACCAGCTGTCGTCACTACATGGGCTACTCTTCCGATTAGCAGCAAGGGATCTTTTATTTGCGCTTCCCACAGGCAGGATAGCACAAGCCATGGCCTTTGTTGAACCAGTTATGGATAACTGGTCGGTGCAAGTGGTTTACACCTACCCACTGAGCCTTGCGGAGCACTCGCTCAAGGTTTGGAGTCGGTATCTGGATTAAAAATCCCATGCCTCGATTGGGATCCGAACCCAGTACCTACCAGCTTGTAGACGGATGGCTTACCACGATGTCATCGAGGCCGTTGTGTTATTTATAGATGAAATGTCACCTGGACATGGGAGTCCACACAATGCTGTTAGATCTACTGGTAGACCCAATAGAGCTAATTTTAATCAGATTGGGTTCATTGTTTCTTTTGATGTAACAAATTGACTACATTGACGGGGTAACTGTCACTTTTATTGAACTTATGTTTTGGTATTCTGTATCTGCTCTATACACATTCATTTTAAATGTTTTATTAGGTCACCTGCACTAACGTGAAGTGACCTATGGTAATAAATTTTGATGCAATGATACGCATTGTCGGTTGTGCTTAAACTTTTTATGTTTTCAACTTCTTCAAAATTATTTGCCCAATTCCAACTACATTTTGGTGGAAGCCTCCCCAAGAAACAACTTAATGATTTTTTTTTTCTTTTCATTCTGACCCCATTTCTTTCCTCCCCCCATCATCCAGAGGCCTGATGGACAAAGTTCAAAGGGGAAATCAAGCCAATTTAAAAAAATCAACTTATTTCCAGAAATGCTACAACAGAGGAGTTCATATAGGTCTTAATTTATCAATGTCTGGTCGGGGGGGGGGGGGGGGGGGGGGGGGGGGGGGGGGGGGGGGGGGGGGGGGGTAAATATATTAGTTATATAAAAAAAATTCATTTCAACAGTTATTTCTTTGATTTCTTTTTAAAACTTGTCCATTTCCAAACTAAATTTGGTGGGAAATGTCCTTGAACAATGGAGAAACAAAATCATGAATTTGGTAATTCTGACCCACCCCTTCACCTCACTGGAAAACCCCACTGGAAATAGTGGGTATTGTGCACTTCATGAGTCTGGTAGGTAGACTCTGCAATTTACTCGGTTGACTTTTGGGTCCATGTGCCATTTGTTTGTTTTTTTAATTAGATATATCACATTTTTTATTATCTGAAGCAAACTAAAACACAAGTAAGTTATTATATTGCTTGAATAGTTGATGCTAAAACAATAATTACTAACTTATTTGCTTTTCTTTTGCAGGCCTTGTTGGTGACCACAGTTTGCAGTAATTGGTGATGGATGATACATTCTAGTGCCATGGTACACAGACTTTCCTCAGTCCAATAAAAGCAACATTTTCAAACATGAACACACACTGTAGACGAATGAGTACCTTGTGAAAAATGCATCTGATTTTTCATAGTCTGCATCTCTGAAAAGAAAAAAGTGTCCATAACAATATGTTTATTTAAAGGAATTAAAATTTATAATCGTAAAGTAAAAAAAAAAAAAAAAAATGGAAGGCTATGAGGAATGATATGCAGACACAAGGTAACAAATGAGCTACAGGTTGCAGTACACACTAAATTCGAAAAAGCCAAACTTAAGAAACCGTGAATAGGCAGATTATGAAACTACTTTTTGCATAGTTCCTTTAGAGTACTAGGACTTTGTTTTTAAACTTCAGGGACATACAAGGGATTTACACAACTTTTAATAAGCATATAGATTTACTCGAGTGGCACTCTTAAATTTCGTAGCTGTATGTATGTAGGTTCCAACTTTGGGTGCTATCGTAAAACAAGTAGAGGGGGTGGTATTTTATGTAGGTTAAGACATGAAAATTGGTATATTCATTTATTTTTCAATATCCATAAAGATATTTACACTAAATGGAAATGTATTTATAGGTATCCAGGTCTTAAAGGTTTGGTTTATCTCCTATTCTTTTGACCAAAAGTCTGCAGTTGCAGTTGAGTGACTAAAATTAGTAATATTGCATCATAATTAAAACATGTTAAAATGTGCTTTGGAGAATTTAAAATTTCAAGGTGTCGTTAAAGTCAATTTTAACTGGTGACATAGTTAAAGTGGATGTTATTGTGACTTATTTAATTTGTGTAGACCGGGGTGTTTTTTTCGGATGTGAACCCACACCTTGAGGGATACAAGTTTCCTAATGAGACACAAATGTACAAAAAACAATTGAATAATTATTTCAAAATTGTTTGTAAATGGGCAAATTTTATTGTTGCTGGCCAAGTAGTGTTTGGTAGAAAAGTGTATTTGGCCCATTGGGCTATTTCTCATACTAGCCAGTGCACCATGACACTGGTATTTGAAATTTTGTCTGTGGGATGGTGCTTATAAAAGATCCCTTTCTACTAATGGAAAAATGTAGCATGTTTCCTCACTTAAAATTACCAAATGTCTGACATCCAGTAGCTGATTATTAATAAATCGGTGTACTCTAGTGGTATCATTAAACAAAACACGACTGTTCTGGCTGTCAAAATGGAAAAGTAAATGCGTTGAAGCAGATTTCCATACATAACTATTTTTATACATCTGCAAATGATGACTCCGCTCCAAATATGCTTTTCTTGGTTTACATGGGTCCCATAACCACTAAAATTACAATTTTTTCAGTATATCTTGCCCACATCTTGGATTTGCCCTTGTTAGGGATTACTCTTTTATTGAAAAGGTGGATTGCACATGGATGTTTCTCATTCCAGACACTATTCCTCAAACTGGTGCAACAAAGGTGGTGGGATGCTGCTTGTAAAAGATCCCTTGCTGCTATTGGGAAAGAGTGGCTTGTGTGTGGGCAGTGGGTTTCTCCACTTTGTTGGATGCCATACAACTAAGTGCGTCGTTAAATAAAACTTCCTCTGATGACCATGAGTGATAATTACCAAATGTTTGACATCAATAGCCGATGATTAATCAATGTGCTCTGGTGGTGTCTTTAAACAAAACAAAGTTTAACTTTAAATAAAACATTCCTTTCTCTCTGCTCTTGATTAGTTTGTTTTCAAGTTTGTTACCATGTGACTTGTTTATACTGCTCAAAACTGGGAAGACCAATACTACCATTAGCCTACAAGCTAATATGAATTCATTGCATCTCGCCACGACTGGTACATCAAAGACCGAGGTATGTGCTATCCTGTCTAAGGGATGGCGCATATAAAAGATCCCTTGCTCTTAATCGAAAAGAATAGCATATGAAGTGGCGACAGCGGGTTTCCTCCCTCAATATCTGTGTGGTCCTTAAACATGTCAGACGCCATATAACCGTAAATAAGAGTGCATCTGTAAATAAACCATTTCCTTCCTTCATTGCATCTTTATTTTGGCCATCAGAATTTGCTTGAATTTTGCTTCAGATCATGACTTGGTTGCTTTCCTGACACTAGACCTCATTCTGCATAGTATTTTATGGAACATTCAGTGGATTGGCAGCATTTTAATACTGTCATCCCCTTTATGTCTTGCATTCATTGGGTTTTTTTTTTTTTTTTTTTTGGGGGGGGGGGGGGGGTAGATTTTTTAAAAATGGTTGTTATTTGAAAGAGTTCATTAATTGAATTTACCGATATGTTGTAAACATGTTTATTTGTGTTTTCTTTAAATTTCTAAAATCATTATGCATGGGTGGGGGATACAACCTGCTTATCACACCTAAATTCGAGCAGTTAAAACAAAAACATAAGTAGTAATATGTCAGTTTGGCTTTGACTGTTGGTATAAAAGTTTGGTATAAAAGACAGTGATTGGAGGGTAAGTTAATGTAAATGCACTATAAAAACATCTATTTTATATGTACGCACTCAAGGACTTGTGACCGGCGTCGTAGTTAGGCCATCGGTCTACAAGCTGGTAGGTACTGGGTTCGGATACCAGTCGAGGCATGGGATTTTTAATCCAGGTACCGACTCCAAACCCTGAGTGAGTGCTCCGCAAGGCTCAATGGGTAGGTGTAAACCACTTGCACCGACCAGTGATCCATAACTGGTTCAACAAAGGCCATGGTTTGTGCTATCCTGCCTGTGGGAAGCGCAAATAAAAGATCCCTTGCTGCTAATCGGAAGAGTATCCCATGTAGTGGCGACAGCGGGTTACCTCTCAAAATCTGTGTGGTTCTCAACCATATGTCTGACGCCATATAACCGTAAATAAAATGTGTTGAGTGCGTCGTTAAATAAAACACTTCTTTCTTCGTTTTTTTCAAGGACTTGCGAGCGGGATGTAGCTTAAGCGGTATTGGAAAGAAAGAAAGATGTTTTATTTAACGATGTCTGGTTAAGGACTACACATATTGAGAGAGGAAACCAGCTGTCGCCACTTCATAAGCTACTCTTTTCGATTAGCAGCAAGGGATCTTTTATATGCACCATCCCACAGACAGGGTAGTACATACCACGGCCGTTCATATACCAGTCGTGGTGCACTGATAGGAACAAGAAATAGCCCAAAGGACCCACAGACTGGGATTGAGCGAGCGCCGTACCACTGGGCTTGTCTTGCCCAGTCAAGCGGTATTGTGTCTGCCTGTGAAGCGGTTGGTCATCGGATCGATCCTTCTCAGTAGACCCATTTGCAGTTTGGGCTATTTTCCGTTCGAACCAGTGGTCCACAACTGGTTCATCAAAGGCCGTGGTATGTGCTATCCTGTCTGGGAAAGTGCATATAAAAGACCCCTTGCTGCTTATCAGAAAGAGTAGCCTATGTGGCAGCAGTGGGTTTCCTCTAAAGAAATATGTCATAATGACCATATGTTTGACGCTTAATAGCCAATGATAAGATAAATATCAATGTGCTCTAGAGGTGTCGTTAAATAAAACAAACTTTACTTTCAAGGACTTGCATATTTGTTTGGTCTTTCTTTTCTATCCAGAACTTACATTTGAATCATGATAACTGGATCTTGTTTAATTGTATTTCATGCATTTTAAGTGATAACTGGTTCACATACATATACTCCAAACAATTTTTCAAGACTTGCATTTTTGAAAAGTCTATTGTCAACTGTAGGTCAAACAGGGTTGTTGTGGGTTTTCTCTCCATGTCTGTCCACTTTTGTTTTAATGGAATTGTTTCTTTAAGCTTTAACTTCATGTTAATGTGAAAATCTGTTCCTATTTTAATGTGGATCAGTTTGTTATCTTGGTTATAACTTACAGCCTTGCTCAACTTTGTATTTATTTGTATTGCAGGGGTCATAATTGCTCTATGGTAGTGTGATGGGTTGTCTGATTGATAGACACTGTTTTTCCCCCTCATTCCAATAGGTGCCCTATGACTGATATGTACTACGGTATCAATTTTATTGACAATTGCATATAAAATATCCTTTGCTACTTTTTGATGGGAGTAGTCCGTGTTGACAGCAGTTTTTATTTGGACCCAGACTATAGTGTTGAAATAGTTTAAAGGATGCTATATCAAAGTTGTAACTACAATATTTCATTAATTTCACGTTGTTTGTAATAGCTACAAATTGGTCGACCGTGTGCACACATACACACACAAACTTTGCATAATTAAATAATTTGACAATAACAAATTATAATGTCCATTGGTACGCCCATTGGGCTATTACTCGCTCCATTCGGTGCTCGGCTGGTATGTCAAAGGCTATGGTATGTGCTATCCTGCCTGGGATGGTGCATATAAAAGATTCCTTGTTGCTAATCGACCGGTGTCGTGGCAGGTCATTGGTCTACAGGCTGGTAGGTACTGGGTTCGGATCCCAGTCGAGGCATGGTATTTTTAATCCAGATACCGACTCCAAAACCTGAGTGAGTGCTCCGCAAGGCTCAATGGGTAGGTGTAAACCACTTGCACCGACCAGTGATCCATAACTGGTTCAACAAAGGCCATGGTTTGTGCTATCCTGCCTGTGGGAAGTGCAAATAAAAGATCCCTTGCTGCTAATCGGAAGAGTAGCCCATGTAGTGGCGACAGCGGGTTACCTCTCAAAATCTGTATGGTCCTTAACTATATGTCTGACGCCATATAACCGTAAATAAAATGTGTTGAGTGCGTCGTTAAATAAAACATTTCTTTCTTTGTTGCTAATCGAAAAGAGTAGCCCATGAAGTGGCAATGGCGGGTTTCCTCTCAATATCTGTGTGGTCCTTGACCATATGCCTGATGCCATATAACCGTAAATAAAATGTGTAGAGAGTGTCGTTTTAAATAAAACATTTCCTTCTTTCCTGCATATAAAAGATCCCTTTCTACTAATTGAGAAATGTAGTGTGTTTCTGCTCTGAGTTATTAATCATTGCCTATTGGATGTCAAAAATTTGGTAATTGTGACATATACTCTTAGAGAAGAAACCTGCATTTTTCCATTAGTAGCAAGGGATCTTTTTATGTGCACCGTCCCATAAACAGGATAGCACATATCACAGCCTTTGATATACTTGTCGTGTACTTCTTGAAATAAGAAATGGACCCACCAATGGGGATCAGGTGAGTGCTTTTCCACTGGGCTAAGTCCCACCCCATCTTTTGCCTTAAGTGTTAAATTCGGAAAAAGGGAGGTAGTTATTTTAAATGTAATAAGGGAAATGTTAGATTATAATTATACCTATTTGTGAATTTTATAATTGTTCAAGGACATTTTTAAATTGTTCAAGACAAAAATTAAACTTTTCATAAGAGTTTGTGACAAGAAGTTGCACATTCTGTAGTAAATGTGTTCAATGCATGTTTTCGAAAGTTTTTTATATTAAGATAATGAGAATGGTAGGCAATATTGTGGACATGTACTAAATTTACTGCTTTTAAAAAGACTATCCGTGATGGAATGGGAGTGAACTAAGATTTGTGGGGTTTTTTTAAAAAGATCCATTGGATATGGGTTTTGTTACTGCAACAAGTGTTCCTTGGTATATAGAGCATTTTCCATAAGTGCAATGTCTTTAGCATCTGTCCTTTTGTTGGATAGACTCATTTAGGTTTTTCTGTTTTGACCAGTTGTATAGGCTTACCATTGCGTGTCTAATGTCCTTTATGGGAAGTGGGCAGGGCAGTCTGTAAAGCACTAGTCTGGAGCACTTGAGTCGAAGGATCACATCCCCTTGCTGAACTCTCACTGGTTGGGTTTATTACTGTCCCAGCCAGTGCCCCATATCTGGTATATCAAAGGCTTGTCGTATGTGCTATCCTGCGTTGGAAGATGCTTATAAAAGTTACTTTGCTGCCATATGGAATAGGTATTTTATATTTGTTGATTGCTTGGCATTGTTATAAAACTGCTTCTAATAAACCGATTTAGAATTATTTTAGCAAGTGGATAGGTGTACTGAATATTTAGAGGGTATACTGAATCTTGTGTGTACAAAAGGATTGAATACTCGTTAGGGTGCATTTAAACGAGTTGTGCAATACATTTTTCAATACATTTTATCATAAAATCAATTAGTGTGATAAATTGAACACAAGCATGTTTAAAATGTGAAGTTGCTAACAGTTCGATTGCATAATGAATGAAAAGTATATAGCTATGGTATGTAAAAAGTGGTTTAATTTCTGTCTGCAATGTGATTTGTGGGTGACATTAACATGGGTACATTTCAAGATCGCTTTCTAAAATATTGTACACACATTAATCTGATGGGTCTTTTGCTATGAGGGATTTCACTTTCAATATATTTTCAGTTACCGTGGAAACTGCCAAAATTTACCAAATTCATCATTTATGGCACAACTCTTCAAATTTCAAGATAACTTTATAAAACACTGTACATATATTGATCTAGTGGTCTAGTAGTGCCTTTTGCTATAAGGGAGTTTTCATTTTTGAATTTTATTTTTTTCTGTTGCCATGGAAACAAATGGCCAGAGTAACCAAATTCACTGTTTCTGGAGCATAACTCCAAAACTGTTCCAAGATAATTTCACGAAGCTTTGTACATAATTAGTAGTGACTTTTGCTATGAGTGAATTTTTCATACTTATCTGTTCGTAGCTTGGAAATTGTTTTAGAATGTCCAAATTCACTATCGTTCCAACCAGTGTACCACAATTGATCAAAGGCCGTGATATATTCTTTCCTATCTGTGGGAAAGTGCATAGAATGAGCATAGATCCTTGCTGCATTAAGACGAATGTAGCAGGTTTCCTCTGATTACTACGTGTCAGAATTGCCAAATGTTTTGACATCCAAATACCCGATGATTAATTGATCAGTGTGCTCGAGTGGTGGTGTTAAACAAAACAAACTTTAAATTCACTATTTCCAGAGTAGAACTTCAAAACTATTAAAAATAACTTCCCAAAATGTACACATCAATATAGTGGCCAAGTAACAAGTGCCTTTTACTTTGAGGGAGTTTTCATTTTAAATTTTAAAAAATGTGTTGTTGCCATGGAAACCATAGCCAGATTCACTAGTTAGGGTGCACAGCTTTAAACTTTATCAAAATAGCTTCCAAAAGCTTTGTTGATATATTTATCTAGTGGTCTAGTAATGACTATTTTTCATTCTTTTTTTTTGTTAGCATGGCAACAAATGGCAAAATTCATTGTTTTATTCACTGTTTTCAGAGCACAACTCCAAAACTGTTAGATAATTTCCTGAAGCTTTGTACAGGTACCAATCTAATGGTCTTATATAATGGTAACATTTGTTACAAGGGAGTTGTAATTTTTTTCTATTTTTCTGTTACCATGGATACAAACAACCAGAATGACCAACTTTACAGTTCACATAATGATGGGGGCTTTAATATGTTAATGTGCTTTTTCTGTGTTTAGCCCTGTTTTTAAAAAAGTATATGTACTATGCCAGCCAAATGAATGTGGTTTCCATTATATTGGTGGAGGGATGGGGCATATTGAAGACCTGTCTACCTTGTTAGTTGAGAAATTTAGACTAAAAGTAAAGTTTGTTTTATTTAACGATGCCACTAGAGCACATTGATTTTTTATGTTGTCATCGGCTATTGGACGTCAAACATATGGTCATTATGACACTGGGTTTTTTTTTAGAGGAAACCCGCTGTTGCCACATAGGCTACTCTTTTATGACAGGCAGCAAGGGATATTTTATTTGTGCTATCCCACAGGCAGGATAGCACAAACCATGGCCTTTGTTGAACCAGTTATGGATCACTGGTTGGTGCAAGTGGTTTACACCTACCCATTGAGCCTTGCGGAGCACTCACTCGGGGTTTGGAGTCTGTATCTGGATTAAAAATCCCATGCCTCGACTGGGATCTGAACCCAGTATCTACCAGCCTGTAGACCGATGGCCTAACCACGACTCCACCGAGGCCGGTTAAAAATTTAGACTAATGCAATCATGTATTGACTCTTGCTTCATTTGGACATAAATGTCAAAGTGGACTAAGTATATGTAAAATTGGTTTCAGATAAATTAGTCTATAAACATGCACGTTTTAAGATACAACCTGTAGTGTAGGTGGTCTCATTTGGGATACAATGTAGTTTGGTAGTAGAGTACATACCTGGGTTTGATAGGCACCATGACTGGTATACCAAAGGCCATGGTATGTGCTATCCTGTCTGTGGGATGGTGCATATAAAAGATCCCTTGCTACTAATGGAAAAATGTAGCAGGTTTCCTCTGACTGTCAAAATCCAGTAGTCTATTAATAAATCAATGTGCTGTAGTGTTGGTGTTAAATAAAACCAACTTAAACTTGATAGGTTGTAGGATCAACTCCCACCCTTGGACCCATTCCCCCACACCCTATTCCAGTGCCACCTGATCTGTATATTGGAAGTTGTGTCAATAAGAAAGTATAAAAACTACTAGTACTACATGCTGCTATTCAGTAGTAATAGTTTAGATGGTGGCATTGGGCTTTCTCACTGCTGCCTAAGGGGCACAGATTAACAACATTAAACATCTTTTTCTCTAGAAATGTTTCCTGTTGGTTAGTGTGACAAGTTAGAAATATTTTGATTAAACATTAGACCTGTTTACACAGTATAGCATATATAATAGTGAAAAAGTTACAACTGATTTTTGTTGTTGCCATTAAAGTTTGTTTTTGTTTAATGACACCACTAGAGGACATTGATTAATTATTCAACGGCTATTGGATGTCAAACATTTGGTAATTCTGGCATGTGGTCATCAGAAAAAACCCGCTACATTTTTCTAATGTAGCAAGGGATCTTTTATATGCACTTTTCCACAGACCGGGAAGCACATACCATGGCTGTTGACCAGTTGTTTTGCACTGGTTGGAATGAGAGAAAAACCCAATCAATGAATCCACCGAGGTGGTTCGATCCTGCGACGTAAGCAACTCGAGCACACACTCAACCGACTGAGCTAAATCCCACCCCTTGTTACCATTAGGCCTTATTGTTAAAATTATACCTCTGGACATTTTTTTTTCTCACTTGAGGACATTAAAAAATTGTACATATTTCCAGGCAGGCTAACAGTTTTTGTTGACTTGATGTTATTGGTTTTTACTGCATTCGAAGCCTTTGTTAAGACGTGTATAGAAATCATGAGAAGCAACAGCTGGTCTTAAAAGTGATGAGTCGATGCAATTTACTGGTCTTGTAAATAAGGGATTTACTCCTTATACTGATATTCTAGGTCAATAGCTGACATAGCAAAATCTTGAATTAGCATTTATATTTGTTTTATATATTAAAATATGCTAAAAAAAACCAACAACCATACTTTGAAGCATTATGTGCTGTGTAAAGTAGGTTGTGACATTTTGTTTTAGGGTGTAGGGTTGATAAATAGTCCAATGTCTCTTTAATATATGTGTTCTCGATTAAAATGTCGGACTAAGTAAAATTACATATTAGTTGCCCAACATCTTTTTGTTTTTTTGGTCATTAAAACAACATGAATGTGAAAATAACTTTTATAACCACTACAACATGTGCTTGGTTATTGGATGTGTGACAGTTGAATAATATTTAAGTCACCAGGTTTTGGAATTAAATTTAAGTTGGTGTCTGATATATTAAACATGATCGCTAAGTCTAGAGAGAATGAAGTTTTGGAACTAAATGATAGTTGAAGAACCTGCTATGAACTCTGTGGTGAATAACTCATAGCTACTCGAAAAATGCTTATAAGACTAGTTTGTCAAAGTTCTTATAGCTGGGGTAAATGCTCCTTGCTTCCTTGTATAAACATATCGCCTATTTGACTATCCGTTTCCTTTTTCACTCTCGAGGTGGGGGGTGGGGGCTGATCAGTATTAAAATATTGTATTGCGTCTTACAATTTTTTAAGAATACATGTATCAATATAAAATATATCTGTAATCCAAGATAGTAGTCTATTTAACTACCCGGTACAATTCTTGTCTATGTGTTGCTTTTATGATTTTATGCCAATATGATACTAAGTTTCTATTCTCAATGTCAAAAGTTTATTGAATAAACTTGCATTCAATTTTAACTGTATTGCATTTCCATTTACTCCATTTTTGCTGCTTTGATTTAAAAGAATGGATAATGCTTCATAATTTAGTGTGGTTGGTTTATTTAAATTTAGTTTTTTCTTTCTTGTAGGCTCCAATTGATCCACATCAGTTATTAGAAGCATTGAAACCATTGCTGTCATTGTCTGGCGGTATTAAAGGTGCAACTGAAGCTGCTCGCATATCAAGGTAGGACTTCCTGTCTAATTAGTTTCTGTTATTGAACCTTTCGCAAGCATTAGCTTCGATTTTTCTATTTAATTTTTGTTCTGTATATTTCTGTTTATATCTGATGTAATCACTGACCAATCTCCCATTCTCAACAACAGTCATAAAGCAATAGGTTGTTAATAAGATTATGGAGTGTCTGTAAATTGAATTTGGTGTGTGTATTCTTTGTCATGTGCATGGAAAGCCTTGAATAAAGTTTTGTATCTGTATTTTTCTTTTTTAGTCTTATGAAGGATGCTAACAAACTGGTTGCAAGATGTATTTACTGTAACATCCTCAAGTGTACACAAGACCAAGATGCTATCAAAAAGTAAGGAATGGTTTTTGTGTTTTTCTAAAAAATATTCATGAACATTTTCTCAGAGAATTTTCTTAAAATAATCCATTGATGGCACGACTACTGACTTCAGGAATACTAGTTGTAGAGAAACCTACATAAAATATAAAATAGTAATTTCATTCACATCTGTTTCAAGACAAATGTTTACTGTTAATAGTTTTTAGTCTGAAAATGTGTAACTGACTACTGCAGACCTTTGTTTGACACTTATATAGTTGATGACTTGATATATTTTTTGTCTTAAGGTGTAAGGAAATGTTTTATTTAACGATGCACTCAACACATTTTATTTATGGTAATATGGTAAGAGAGGAAACCCGCTGTCGCCACTTCATGGGCTACTCTTTTCAGTTAGCAGCAAGGGATCTTTTATATGCACCATCTCACAGACAGGATAGTACATACCACAGCCTTTGTTACCCCAGTTGTGGAGCACTGGCTGGAACGAGAAATAGTCCAATCGGCCCACTGATGGGAATCGATCCTAGATCGATTGAGCATCAGGTGAGCTCTGTACGACTGGCCCCTACGGTGTTGTCGTTCGTTCATTCGTTCATTTATTCATTTATTCATTGAGACTTCTACACTAACGTCCATTGTAGGTTTGTAGAGTCTGGAGGCTGGGATGTATTGAATACTTGGCTGCAGGATTCAAAAGAGCTGGAGAATCACCCAGTTATGCTTGAGATTCTCAAAGTTTACCAAGCGTTCCCAGTTACTGTGAGGATGCTGAAACAGAACAATGCAGCTAAAACGATAAAACAGCTGGGCAAAATAGGTGATGAGAGTAAGTATGACTTGACACAGAATTTTATCCTAACAAATCGAGATCGTGTGCCACCTATTTTATTATGTTTGTCCTGGGTTACTCCAATGTGTTCTAACAAACTTGGGCTTTGCTATTCATATTATGTAAAATTGCTATTCCCGTATCAGACGAGTAGGTGTATTGCTGAATTCTATGCGTAACGTTATCAGTCATTACCATGAAAGGCAAACAGTTACTCGTCATTGCTCCACCAAACAATGCCTGAAACATTTCGATAGGTGGTCAGTTGATCACCATATAAACTTGCGTATGTTTATTTGAATCTTGTCATCTTTGCAATAATCTCCAGAGCAAATTAAAATACATGTGAGAAGGCATGCTTGGAAAATGCACGTATATACAGTACTAATCAGTACTTGGTGAAAAAAGAATCATTTGGTATGGGAAAAAGCCATACAATAAAGAGTGAGATGTGTTGAATAGAATATGCTGACTTTTAACTGATTGCTGGAGTATAGAGCTGCTGGTTTATATGTGTGTGAGAGAGCAAGAGCGAGAGAGAGAGAGAGAGAGAGAGAGAGATATATATGAATATGTTAGGTTTATTGTCTTATGGTTTTAGGTTTGGAGCAGTTGATTTGAATAGTTTCAGATATGATGTTCCATTGTTGCTGGTATTTACTCGTCTTGAATATATTGTTTTTATGGGGGAGGGGGTGAATTTAAAATAAAAAAAATCTTTATAGTTTATATATATCATTTATTCCTTGTCTTTCAGAGGTGAAAATGTTGTCGAGTACAATTGTAGAGTCATGGAAGAAGAAAGTCCGGGAGAAAACTGGTTCAGAGAATGATGCTGGTATGCGTAAAATAAACACTTCACTTTGTGGAGTTATTTTTAGTTCAACTGGAAGGTAGTATAGGTTTCATCTCTCTTCTGTCCATCTGTCTGGTCAAGTCAGGTCATAGGGCTTTACATGCACATTCAGAGCAAGCTGTTGTAGTGCACACCATCCAGGACAGGAAAGGTGTGTGTGTGTGGGGGGGGGGGGGGGATAATGGTGCTATGGAATATTGAATGGAGCATGAATTATGCCAAAAGAGAAAAGGTGCACAAGTTTGATTGAGGAATTTGGGCGCAATTTTGAACGGTCGGTCGAAAAGAAAGTTCCGGACCTAATATAGCTTTTGACATTAGTGAATCGAGAGTAGCTCGTTAATTAGACCTCTATGATGCTATGGTGTCTTCCTAGGTTGCCCATAGGGCCCTTAAAAGGGCCTGACTGCTTCTGGTCGTTGCATGACAACCCAGGGAAGACTCGTCCAATTGTGTAAACACCAGTAGGCAAGGTGCTGTCATTCCGGGTTTTTTTTCCCAAATCATCTTCTTGTTGTAGTTAACGACGTCGTCCTCTTCAGTGTTACCAAGTAGACTACCATCTGTCTGGCCATCTGTCCCATATATAGGGTTTTTTTCACAATGCCTCAAGATTTTGAGCTGAAGTTTTGTGTATAACCTTTTCATGTACAGTTAGGATCAAATTTGTCTTTCATGTTGAGTTACCCATTTTTTTAGTTATGGCCTTGAACTTAGGAGATAAGAAACTTTGTTCTGCCCAGTAGGTGATGTGTATTGCTTTAGCAGTACTCTCAAAATGCTTGTTCTTATTACTAACTTAATATACATTTTTCTCGTGTCTTTGAAGCTGATCTATTATTTTGGGGTCTTTTTATTAATAAATTATATTTAAAATGATGTTACCTGTGAATGCATTTTCCATTTAATTGTTGATTCTGGAAATGGAAACCTCACCACCCATCTGGGTTTTTTCTCCAAAATAGCATGGTGGATTTTTTATTTTGTTGAAACAAATGAGGAATTTTTATCTAGGTCGGTGCTCAGACATTGTATGCAAGTCCAAAATTCCATAAAGGTTATTGAATTTCTATTATTAGTCCCCTACCAGTCTAACCAGAGGGGACTATTGGTTTCATGTCTATCCCACATCAGGGCTTCTAGAATTTTGTTAAATTTTGTTAAATTTTTGGTGGGTCTGGTAGGGGACATGCATTGCTTAAGCAGTACTCTCGGAATGCTTGTTCATATTTGAAAAAGTCTAGAAAAATGCAGTTTTTACAGTGTCTAAAGAAATTATGGAAAATTAGCCCTTTACAGTTCTGACATTTAAACAAGTTAAATCTCATAAGCTACAAAGCTTTTTCTATTGATCATTAAATTTGTGTTGTGTTCAGCATTGGTAGCTATTAGCTGATTTCCAGTTTATGCACTTGTGTATTCAGAAGTTAGCCATGTTTCTGCGAGTCTTAAAAAAATTTGAAAAAAGGGTTCATTCATTGGTTCCTAAAACATTTATTTCAACTTTTCAGAACACACTAAAGCAAGATGACTTAAATGTAACAATGTTTAAAAGTAGGTTTTTTTAATGTTATCTCAAGTAAACCATAGTTTAGTTACTCAAAGTGTAAAAATTTAAAGTAGTAAAATTGGGTGATAATGCATTTTTATCAAGTATGAATTTGTGTGGTTTATTGAAATTCTTTTTACAATGTTTGTCATTCTTTTTTCCAGATAAGTCAAAGAAGAAAAAGGAAAATAAAAACAATAAACATAAAGACAAAGATAACAAAGACAAGAAGGAGAAACCCCATCATCATGCACACCACCATGGTGATAGTGTTAAAGAGTCGGACAGTCGGCTTACGGACAGTACATCAGCAGACTCGACTGCTAAAAGTGATAAAGCTGTGATAAATGATAGAACTAACCACTCAAAAAATACTGACTCTAGTGATTCTTCTTCCAAGAAAAGAACTTCAACTGTAAAATCATTTTCTGGAAAATTCCGTTCTACAGGTTAGTTGAGGCAGCTGTTCCTTGAAGATTTTACTGAAAGTGCTCGGCTCTGTGATCTGTGCCAAAATGGCCGTGTTTATGCAGCAGCTTCCTTACAAATATGATTATATGATTGTTGCTTTGTTATTTATGTATAAAAATTAACTTCGCCACACAATTGTACTGAAGTGTTGTTTTTCTCTTGTGTGTCATTTGCGAACCCATTGTTCTGTTTATATTTTGCATTAGTAAAAGATATTTTAGACCAGGTAAGAGAAGAGAAATTCAGTGTTTAGCTGCACAACAGGGTGGTCTTTTAAAGTACATCGTCAAGATTAATTTTTCTTAACCCCCTCCCCAAAAAGGCAAAAACTGAAGGTTCATTAGACAAGCATGTTCATAATAATAGTGGAGAATGTATGAGGAAGTGTGGAATCGTGATGATTATTTTACATGAATTCACTTTTTGAATGCATTATCCAACTTAATCTAATCATATTCATACTTTGACACCCAATAGCCAAAGTGTATTTTTGTGGTGGGGTTTTGTTAAACAGTCGTTCATTTCCAACATAATCTAATCTTTTTACTAAATGTATAATATGACAGTAAAATTTATATTATTATAAGTTGTTGGGGTTTTTTTTAAAGAATTTAGCTAAAATCACAAGGAATATTTACACAACTAATAACCAAAAATGATTAAATCTTTTCATTACTGGTAGCTGTTGATATGATGGAGAATGTATGAGCATGTGTGGAATTGAGTTGATTATTTAACATGAATCCACACTTCAGTGCATTGTCCAATTTAAACCAGTCTTCACTAAAGGTACAATTTGGCTTCAAGAGTTATTCTAATGGTTTTGTTTTTTTAATAAAACAATTCAGCTACAATCACAATAAATATTTACAAAATTAATAATTTAAAATGACAAAATCCTTTCGGCCTTTGCCTGAATGGATGAGTAACAGTGGATGGATGATGGCAATCATGATACACATGCTAAATGTATAATCTAGATTGTCACTTTAGTATTGATAATCTTCATTATATTGTATCCGTTGTATCAGATTTACAAGGCATAACATAGTTCATTTGACCGTGTGTGGCAAGATGTAGTGGAGTGATGGACATCAAACTGAGGAGTGATGAATTATAGAATGCATCCATTGAATCCATCGGGTTTTTTTCCCCCAGCCACTGCCCCAGTACCAAATACATTAGGTGTATGTCGGTGGGAAAATGTAAATAAAAGATCCCTTGCTGTTATTTGTTAAGATAAGCTTGTGCCAGCACTAGGTTTTCTCTGTATTTTAACAGATATCAAATAACCACATTAGACATTGAATGGCATTGGTTTAAAACATGCTGAAGTGTCATTAAACAAATGGTTTTCCTTTTTATGATAGGAATAAGTAGCCTGTCGGCTGAGGCACTGTTCACAATGCACATGTTCCCTTGGTTGTGGGTTTAGATTCTGACCTGAATATTATATTGTCACAATTGTAGATTCATGACAAATAATCTACTTCACACAATAGTATGACATTATAGAAATGGAATAATATAAAACATTTTCACAAAATTCATCTTCAGTTCATTTCAACATATCAAATTCTAAAACAATACCAGTTTTTATTTATGGTGGTTTAATTAACTAGCATATTAAGCCATTTTATATTTAATTTGTTGTGGGGTTTTAAGACCGATGCCTTGTGATTTTGGCCTAAATTTGTTTCAAGTAATGAGAACACATCACTTTGAAAATAAAGTTGTCTAACTGAAGTTATGATAATTGCAGGTTTAGAAGATCAGACATTACCAGCTGTAAAGAAAAAATCGCAAGATAATATTCCTAAGGCACTACCGCCTAAGCGAATGCTGTAAGTATTGAAAGTTATTAAAAGCTACAGGTTATTTCAATCTCTCTCATCTGTATTATGACTATTTTCTTGTTAAGTTTTTTATATTATCGGCAGTGTGACAGTATTCTATCATGTGTCAACTTGAAATGTAGCATTAAATACTGCCATTGGTGACATTTAAAAGAGGAATTGTCATAAACTGTTTTATCTGGCCAGTAAATTGATTCAACAAGTTAATTAACACATCAGTCTTAATAATGACAAGACATTAATAAAAGATACAAATTATGACTAATGTCCTGTTGTTTAGATATTTTAGAATTTATACTTTGTATTCCAGCTTGAAAAGAAAAGAAAAAACATCCTTCATACAAATAATTTTTTAACCTCTTGATTTCAGGTGGGGGGTTTTGGGTTTTGGTGGGTTTTTTTTTTTTAAAGATTTACAGGGTTTATGCCAGAGGGTAAAATAGATATTGTGCCATACCCAAATCTTTGGCAGATGTTATTTTTTCAGTTAACCGTTTGACAAAATTAATTATTCTTATTATTACTGTATGCTTTTCTTAATCCTAACCCTAAACTTAACCTGTTTTCTTTCTGGGGGAGGCACCCCCATATATCTTTTGACTCTGGTTGCAGTCAGTTCCATAGTGCCATACCCAAAAATTTCTTTCTGACAAAAACACTGGATTTTGAATAGCATTGTTATTCAGAAATAAGCAGTGTTATAATTTACCTGGTTCTGGCACCTATTAGTACAAATAACAGACTGGTAAATGTAATTTCAATAATTTTATACATGTTTCATCTTTAAACTCCGTATTTAGTAGTTATACGAGTTCAGACATGTTTGGAATTGTTATTTGTAGTCCTGATCTGAGACTTGATGAACATGTTGAAAAGAAACCTCGTCTTACACTCACAATGCCACCGCCCACGTTGCCTGGTGCTCCAAGCAGTATTTCACCACCAGAAGTTACTCACGGCAAAATCAAGCTGATTCCTCCAAAAAGACGTAAGTACTGATCAATTTGATATTTATTGGCCTGTTCATATTCTGAATTTGAAGCTTTATTGAAACTAATTAATGTTTACTTTGAAATAATCTTTGATTTAACAGTTACACATTGTTTTCTTCTAACCACTTTTGGGTGGCTAAATAAGTCAAAAATTGTTTGCACTATTAATAAATAGAGCATAAGTCACTTGGAATTAAATAGCTCAATTTACAAGTGAAAACAATTGTATTAGTACTATCATACTTTTTAAATATGCAGACTATGGATTATTGAAGCTATTTTAGTGCTACGAAGTCATAAAATCATCTTAGGCTATGACGTCACTACAGCACACACCATAGTGACGTCATAGCTTAAGATGGTTTTATTATTTCGTAGTGCTAAGATAACTAAGAAAATATGTGCCCAGGTTATTGTTTTTGTGATAAAAAACAACAACCAACCATTGGTTTCAAATACAAATGCAAGCATTAGTTTTGTAAATGTCTACAGCTGTATCTTTTATTATATTCCTAGAACCAGCTCATGAAATCCAAGAAAGTAGTGGTTTTATGGACAGTCTGACAAAGCCCGTTTCATTCGGTAGTATGAAGAGAAAGAAAAAGGCATCGCCCGGAAAACCAGGAACACCACCTACTCCATCAACTCCATTATCACCAACGACAGCAATGGCACACAAACTTCCATCAGTTCCATCTGTAAGTAACTTTTAAACAGAAGTACATTTACTGCATTTTGTTTCAAAATAGGTTTCGAGCCGGGACGTAGCCCAGTGGTAAAATGCATGCCTGATGTGCGGTTAGTCTGGGATCGATCCCCATCGGTGGGTCATTGGGCTATTTCTTGTTCCGCCCAGTACACCATGACTGGTATATCAAAGGCTGTGGTATGTGTCATCATATCTGTGGGATGGTGCATATAAAAGATCTGTTGCTACTAATGGAAAAAAAAGAGCAGATGATTAATGTGCTCTAGTGGTGGTGTTAAACAAAAACAAAACTTTAAAAATAGGTTATGATCTTATTTATCCTATTAGAATTGTATGGGTTTTTTTTTAGGGGGATTTGGGGGGGGGGGGCGTTATGTTTTTAATTTGTGCATTTTCAGTTTCATATATTTTAGGATGTTAAAAACATTTAGTACTCGCTTTAATAATAGCATACTCGGGTTCTTTTTCTGTCATAAGACATTTATACTAATGGTAATAACAAATTAAATAAAGTACAGCAGATAATGATCAACTTTTTCTTTACATAAAACACTTTCTTGGCTATTAATTGAATTAATATCAATGTTCGATGTATATTTTTCAGTTTTATCAAGATACTCTAGAAACATCTGAAGAAAAACCCGAGGAGAAGGCCGAGGTGGAAAGCACGTCTCCCACAGAAGACATGGATACATCTGAGAATGGCAGCACCACATCAACAGTGACAAAAGGTAGTGATGAACAGGAACAAGAAATGGATAAAGAAAATAAAGACACCACTGAAGACAAAGGTATGCCATTATTGGTTCTATTCAGAGTTGAAGCATATTAAATATGAAGATTTTTCTTCATCTGCCCATTTAGTGGCTTAGCTGTTCGTCATTTCTCTTCAGGCTGACAGAAAAGTTTGTTTTGTTTAACAACACCACTAGAGCACATTGATTTATTAATCATTGGCTATTGGATGTCAAACATTTGGTGATTTCGACATAGTCTTAGAGAGGAAACCCACTACATTTTTCCATTAGTAGCAAGGGATCTTTTATATGCACTATCCCAGACAGGATAACACATACCATGACCTTTGATATACCAGTCGTGGTGCACTGGCTGGAACAAGAAATAGCACAATGGGCCCACCGACGTGGATCGATCCCAGACTGAGCACTTTACCACTGGACTACACCCCGCACTCCCCAGGCGGAAAGGTGCTAGGTTCGCTTCTCAATATCAGCTCCAAACTAGAATGAGTTCTAATAGCACTTCTCTGTTTCTAACCAATGACAACAAACCATTAACATCTCAAGCATGGAAATCAGCGGGTTTGTCAATTTTTAAGTCCGAAACTGAACAGATCTCTACTGGTAGTTACGTTAACTTAAGTTCGTTTTTGCTCTACTGTTTTGTTGATGAGTTTGTTTGTTATTTAACAGATAACACAGAGCCGGCGGTCAAAACTGAAGAAGAGAACAATTCTGAAAGCGTGTCCTCATCAGAGCCAAAAGGGGTCCTAACCACAGGAGCAACAAAGCGGAAAAAGCCAAAAAAGACTGTGTCTTGGGCAGCTGATGCCCAATTGAAGCAAACCTTTTACTTTGAGCTGGATGAAACTGAGAGAGGTATAAACAATTACTTAAATTTAGTGAAATCCAAAAAGGTGGCATATTAGCGACATAAAATGTTAGTGAGGTCGGTATATTATCAGACATTAAAAAATGAGCTTAAATTGTAGGATCAGCTGAAAATACTTTTGATATATCTTGCCATTATGCAGTTTACAGATAATTACATTTAGTAGAAAATTGCAGTAATATGCATACTAACTAACTATTGTTATCACCAATAGCATGTAACCATTGTTGTATGTTCAGTTAGTCACGACCAAAATAATCAAGCAAATGTTTCTCAGAACAGTCTTTAAATTTTGCATAATGAAATATTACTGTTTTGTATGGCCATGCTAAATTCAAAAATGTGCCCCAAAATATGTTAACTTTTTAATAAAAGCTTTTCTTGAATGTTAGCTGCCATGAAGATTTATTTAAATGGGGTTTAAACGTGTTTATTGTTTCGCCTTTACCGAGTAGAAAGTAAATATTACTTTACCAGCAGCAGGGACGATGGTCTCTTAACTTTTGTGTTCAGCTCAACATTAAAGTTTCGCATTTAGCTTCATTTCTCATAAAACTATAAAGTCCTGTGTCAGTGAAACAAGGTTTATAGTTGCACCTATAGATGTTCATCATAATGCATGTTGGGGGAGGGGAGGGGAGGGGGGGGTGAATTTTGAAATTTTATTTGAATTTGGATTTTTATTATTAATTAATTAAAAATTTTTTAATATGTATTGAGATAACATCTATGGATGCAATTGTTAGCAACATCGAATAAATTTACTTTGTGGCATTTTTGTTCAGTAGTACATGTAACTTTTTATCTTATTTGTAGAAAATGTTAACAGGCCCAAAAACTTCAATGAAATGAAAAAGCAAGAAGCCCACTTGGATAAAAAGGTATGAAATTTATTTCATTTTAACTGATATTTTACTAGACCGCATTGAATCAATTAATCTGACATGTACGTTCAAACAACATTTATGTTAATTGGAAATTTAGGGATGCCAGATTTGGGGTAATATGATGTCATGTTTAGTACTTAAAGCTTAATGACAGTTATTATGGGGGATGCTCAAATAAAGGTTTATCTTTAGTAACATGCCTTTATATAGTAGCCATATTGCATTGATTATTTTATTTGTTTGTATGTAACATGCTGAAGAAATTGGTATATTGGGATGTCATTCATCACACTTAATTATTTGAAGAAATGAACAATTCCGACACTAACGTTTCGTTTTTGTCTTGATAAAATAAATGTTGACTGTATTAATTGTTGTATCATTATAGGCAATGGAGACTGCGAAACGGTTGATCAATGACAACATGGTGGAAATGATGCAGGTATGTAAAATGCCAGAGAGGATTCCTTGTGACGTAATAAAATTGTGTAAACATGTTACAATATTCATCAGTTTCACTTTTTAACAATATATTGCATATTGTATTTTGTCTCTAAAAGTATTTATTGTGGAATTCATCATCATGCATATTAGTATTTAAACATTGTGCATGGAGTTCTTGCTGTTAAGTATTTACAAAGTGGTATACTTTATGTGCCGTTTAAACTAAGAGTTTAAGTTTGAAGTGTTATCAGAATCAAGCATTACATATTCACATGTTGCTAGGATTCTAATTTAATGAAGTCTATTATCCTGATAAAGACAAAAACCAAATTCATCTATTTTTCAAGCAGGTTAAGAAAGATCCATTCTGAATTTATTGATGTGATTATATTTCATTTTAAGAAACAAAAATAATCCCCAAACCCAAAACATTGTAAACTGTTTAATGTCATATTTCTTGCACTGTACTGTACTATAAGTGTTATTTATATTGTAGTGGCGGCGTCCTCCTCCGCTGGATGTGGTTGGTGGTCTGGTAGATAGAGGTGCTAACAGCATTGAAAAAGATATCCAGAAAGCCAGGGAACAGAAAGTCCTTCAGGCAATATTTTTCACCAAAACCATGTAAGTAATATCCTTGCTTAAAATATGTACTAGACAAGATGTTGTCTCTGTTTCGTAGTCACAAGTTTTCAACTCGATTGTAGTTACAGAACTGGAAAACCCCCACCAAACGAACGATGCAGTACAACTCTTGTTTTGTGGTACTGAGTTTGGTTATTGCAAATAATTAATAAAACGAAATGAGATTTTCAATAAAATCAGTTAATGTAAACATTTTGTATTACAGCTTTGTAATATCATTGCCTACTAACAAAACAAAGGCACCTTTGGGCTTCTTGAGACTAAGTATCAATATAATTGTTTTGAAATTTGTGATTCATTTTAAAATTTACTGTTATTATTATTTATTTATTTTTTGTTTCCAGGCTTCCAGACGCTCCTGCTGAACCAGAGCCAGAACCGATTGAACCATCCCAGCCAAAAATCATCCCACTTGAAGATGTGAGTTCATTTATTCATCCAACAACATATAAATATTCCTCTGTTTCGGGCATTATTATTTTTTTATATATTTTTTATTAAACCTCTTACTTCATAATTTTCCCTAAGTAGTAATACAATATTTAAATCAGTTTTAACTCGACCACACATTCCATCAGTCACACTTCTGGAAATTCTGACTTCACATTAATGATAACTTTCTATCATTATATATGAGAAAGCTATAGGATATGCATTTTTTTATGGGTGGCTGTGGGTGTTTGTTTGTTTTTATGTTAATAGGTGTACAGGCACATATGAATTTATATCAATACTGTACCTATAAATGTGGGTAGTTGGACATGAATAGCACTGGGAACATTCAGTTGATTATTTTTTAAATTTTTAGATTAAAAATGAAAAGTCAGTTTGTGGTCATATTGATTAAATATGTTGCATGTACTAAGCCCTCTAAATATCTTATATCGGTTACATCTTGGTGTTTTCCTGTAACTAATACGTGATCAGGTTCATCAATCAGGTTCCCAATGCATGTTTCATCAAATTTTTCTCAGGCGACTGCATACTGTAACAAATAATACCAAAATGAAACAAATATGTATCTAATTATGTTTATTGTATTTCTTATGGCGTTAAATCTTACTGGTATCATTTTAATTGCATAACATCTAACAGGATTTCATATCATAGAAACTAAATGGGTCCTACTAAACTTCCAAATGAATTGACTGATCCATTCATCCTATTTTGCCTTCTGGTTGAAATTTCAGAATTCTGTTTATCCTGAAAAATGCCACATAACTACTAACTACAGTTTATTTCAAGAAATGACTGCTGGAATTTTAGGCACATTCTAAACAATAAATAATTAGCAAATTTTAGCGACATTACAGTCCTGCAAAAACAAAATACCTTTTTTTAATTATACTGGCTAAATAAAATTTAAGATCATTTTAAAACATTGCACAGAAAAGGTACCATTATTAAGACTTTTCAAAGCTTTGAAAATTTACAAATCAATACAAGACTTTTTAAAGGTAGCACCACAAGCTGAATCGATATCTGACCATAAAGTGTATTTTAACTTTACACTGAAGAAGTCTCTCATTCCCAAACTCTTTTAGAAGGTTAATTTGAAAAAACTAAGAACAAGACCTGTGCTAGGCAATGGAATGAAATTTTAATGTAATGCTATTTTTAGTCCCCTGACAGTCTTAACTGGAAGAGACTATGGAAACACCATCTTGTATTTGTTTAAAAAGGTTTAAAGTGTTGCAAACAACAAACATTCTGAGAGTACTGCTAAAGCAGAACATGTCCCCTACCGGGCTCAAGAAATGTTCATATCTCCTAGGTTCAAAGACTATAACTGTTAAAAATGAATCAATCCCTGAAAAACTATATGTTTGGACAGATGAATAGAAAGACAGATATGAAACCTAACCCTTCCAATTCCTAAGATATGGAAAATTATATACCAGCATAAAACAAAACAATATTTGAATAGAAGTACTGTATAAAAATTCAGAATGTAGAAAGAATATCTATATAAATCAACTTATTTTGACCATTTTATGATTTTTCAATGTATTTTGCCATGTTGAGTAAATTACAATGTTTTAGTTGTGCCATATGGTTGTATAAATTAATTGAATTTATGATGTGTTTTTGCTATGACATTACTGAACAATATCTCTCATTTTTTTTATAGGAAAGTAATTCAGGTGAGGAGTTTGTTCACACCTATGACAACGTGAAATCTGCACCAGTGATGTTGCATCCTTTACCGCCACCAGTCAATCTACAGAATGTGCCAATTGATCCGATGTCTCTACCATATGACCCCGAGTTTAATCCTCATGCTCCGATTGCCAACGCAAATGGCAGTTTCGAACTTCCTCCAGAGGTTGCCGGTGTCTTGGCATCGTTCCAGATTGCACAAGCCCCAGGAGAATCTCCCCAGAGTCTGGCCAACAACACACTAGCCAACGTTCAGCACATCTTACACACCTTAATGGTCAGTAGTTTGTTAAACAGTTATTTGAAAAACGGTTATAGGTTGTTTTGTTTAACCACATCACTAGAGCACATTGATTTTTTAATCATCAGCTACTAGATATCATACATTTGGTAATTTTGACAGTCTTAGAGAGGAAACCCACGGCATTTTTTCCATTAGTAGCGAGGGATTTTTTTTATATTCACCATCCCACAGACAGAACAGCACATATCACAGCCTTTGAATATACCAGTCGTGGTGCACTGGTTGGATTGAGAAATAGCCTATTGAGCCCACCGATAGGGATCAATCCCAGAGTCAGACCAACTGACTTCAGGCAAGCACTTTACCACCGGACTATGTCCAACCCCTTCTTTGAAAAGTACTTGCTTATAACTTCCATGTATTGCTTTAATAGTTGATATACATTTTTACCAAGTGATAGTCATGAAACTGCACATCTGACTTGTTTATTAATGACCGGCGTCGTGGCAGGCCACCGGTCTACAGGCTGGTAGGTACTGGGTTCGGATCCCAGTCGATACTGACTCCAAACCCTTAATGGGTAGGTGTAAACCACTTGCACCAACCAGTGATCCATAACTGGTTCAACAAAAGTCCCATGGTTTGTGCTATCCTGCCTGTGGGAAGCGCAAATAAAAGATCCCTTGCTGCTAATCGGAAGAGTAGCCCATTTAGTGGCGACAGCGGGTTTCCTCTCAAAATCTATGTGGTCCTTAACCATATGTCTGACGCCATATAACCGTAAATAAAATGTTGAGTGCGTCGTTAAATAAAACATTTCTTTCTTTGTTTATTAATGTGATACTGGAGCAAGGTAAACATTTTACTTGTTTGAAAGAGTTTTACGCTACTAATGAAGGTATTGTAATTGTGTAATATGCTCGAAATGAAATGGGGTTATGGAATGTATTACAAAATATTGAAGGAATTCATGTGACCATATGCTTATAAAACGTTTAAAGTCTAGACCCAAAGACTAATAGAGTCTGAGACATTAACACCATACAAACTGTATGTGATTGACTTCAAAGATTTGAGTCTAGACTCAAGTTTTATAAGCACAGGCCCAAGTGTTGGACTACCGTAATACTTCCTGCCTACTTTAAAAAAACCCACCAACTATGTTGTAATTATGATGTTTGTTCACTATTTAGCATTTGACATATGAGTCATCATGACTTTGTTCTTATAATTTCTTTGAACTGACGAATACTTTTATTGTCTACAGGCTGGACAAGATAGTAAAGCTACAGAGCTGATGGATAAATTGAGGCACGCACTGGAACCGTTCAAAAATCAGCTGCCAGGTAAGATGAAACTAATGCATGAGCTTTTGTCTTGCTTTGACAAAGTCAGAAGGTGAAAATTAAATATCTTATTTTTTCAGCGACCGTGTCAACTTCCATTGTGTAGCTCTAGCATTAAGTCTTTGTGTTTAGCTCCAGTTCTCACAAGCTACAATTCTGTGACCAGTAAAACTTGGCTTATAGATGGATTAGAGTATTATTGTTTGTGCATGTTAAGAATTTTTATTTTTTTATTATTATTTTTTTAAACATAAGATGAACATCTATGGATGCAATACCAAATATCGTTTATGGTAGTCGAGACATTTAACTCTGCAGAATTCTTTCTTCTATTTTTTTAAAATGTGCAAATTTTTGTTAAACAAGAGCCTAATTATGTATGGAACTTATAACAGATTGGCTGCATTCTTTTGGACATGCACAGACCATTCATATTATGCTAGCCATTTTATGTTGGATACAAACAAGTTACTTATCTAATGGTAGCTGAGAAAATTGGTAACCAAGAGCTTGCATGTATCATGAGACAGAAGAGCAGTATTTGGAAGAATATTCCCAAGTCTGCCATTTGCTTTAATATAAACTTTCAACCATGATATTGGTACATGACATATTTTTGTTGACCATGCAGCAATGATATTCTGTTCTGTTGATACCGTTACTCACAGTAGTTGTGCTCTGTTTGCAGAATACCTCCATGGATACTTCCAGCCTGGAGGACCCCAGCATGCAGGCATGGTGCCGCTAGGAGGTATGCCGTCACGACCTGGTCTCCTCGGCAATGCTCCACCCGGTTTCCATCCCATGATGCCGGGACCCCCACAAGGACTACAAGGTCCCCCTGGACCTCGTCCATGTTTCCCACTTCAAGGTATGGATTAATAGCAGAGCTTATATTGGTCATCTTGGAGTAAGACTGGAGTGGTTGTTGGTGTATTGTGGGGGGGGGGGGGGGGTGGTTGTGTTAAGTGTGAGGTTTTTTGTTGGGTGGGACTTTCTATTTGTGGTTATCAGCAAATATTGGATGTTTTGGGATGATATGAATTGAATTTTGACCATTATTTAAAATCTCCTGTTGATAAGTTCATTTGGGGGAAATGGTGTCTTTCAGATGAGGTTTCCTGGGAATTATCTTGATACTGTCTGATCTAGCTTGTAAATAGACCACTTATGTTATACATAATGTATACCCTTCAAAGTTTGCTGAGGATCACATATTTGTGATCATGGGAAAAGTTAGATTTGAATGCAGACATTGTTAGACTACTGACAGTCATGTCAGAATATGTCCACTGTGTTGGTGGGTAAGTAATGGTCTGGATCGGCTAGGCTGGTAAAACTAATCTCGATGTCATGCTCGGGGGAACACTGACAGATGTGTCCATTACTGGAATGAAATACTGGATCCCTACCTTTAACGATACACAGGTGCTTCAAGTCCTAGTTTCATCCTGATGGACAATACACATCTGCATAAGCTAGAATTGTTGATGACCATCTTCAACAGGAAACCAATGTGCAAATGGAATGGCCAGCTCAGTCTCCAGACCTCAATCCAATTGAAAATGCTTGAGGTCCAGCTATTGTCCTTGCAAGTCCTAGGATTGCACTTTTGGAGGAATGGAATTATCTTCCACAAATACAAGTTCAAAAACCTTTTGGGAGCAGCATCCAATGAGGACATCGTAGTACATCAGTTGGAGACATTTCATTGTTGTTCTATACTGGTCTTCACATGCAATTGCCAAAAATAGTTTTTAGGGAAGTGTTCATTCTTGTAGTGTATTTTCCCACTCTCTAAATGGGCCTTCCGATGCCATATAATCGTAAATAAAATGTGTTGAGTGTGTCGTTAAATGAAACATTTCTTCCTTTCCTCTAAATGGGCCAATATTTGCAATTTAATTGCATTCATTAAATGTTTACCTGTTGCACTTTTGTATTATTTAGCAATTAATGTCAAACTCTTAGGTGATCTGTAGCAAACTTTGAGGGGTATACATAATCATAATCCAATAAGCATAATCCAGTTTTCATTAGGTTTGTATTTACTATGTCCAGCATTGACAGAATGAAGCAAACTGTACATATTATTTTCATGTTTACAGGTCCTAATCAGTTTGGACCAGGAGATGACCAGTGGGGTGAGAACATTATGGGTGGACCACAAGGGCCAATGAGAATGCCTGGACCAGGCTTCCCAATGAGAGGCCCTTCCGGACCTCCAATGGGTGGACCGCGCGGTCCCCCACCCCGCATGATGAGAGGAAGAGGTGACAGTCGAGGTGGACGAGGAAGAGGTAACATCATTCATTTAAAACTATAAAAGAGTAGCCCATGTGGTGCCAGTGTGTTACTGCTCATAACACAATCTTATAATTAAAATGTGTTTGGTGATAGTCGAGGTGGACAGGGAAGAGGTAACATCATTCATTTAACACTGTAAAGGAGTAGCCCATGTGTAAAGGAGTAGCCCATGTGGTGTTACTGCAAACATTCAGGCACTAATCTAAGATTGTCTTTGAAAAAGTAGGCCTAGAATTGAATCCTCCCTTCCCATTGTTATTACTGTAGTTGAAGGAAGGAAGGAAATGTTTTATTTAACAACGCACTTACTGTAGTCGAGTCATCTTGTGACCTAACTGTTTTTCTAATCAGCAAGTTGTATTCACTTTCAGGTATACCTCCTGTTTGTCGTCACTTCATGGCCAAGAAGAAATGTCGGTTTGGAAACTCTTGTGGTTATTTACATCCTCAGCCTGATGGACCGCCACCATGAAAAATCTCAATTTTTAACACCTAATTGTAGGGCTTGGCAGTGCAAATCTGTTGCTTGTACATCTCGAGGTGGGTGAAGATGTGTTGACTGGTACATCATGCTCCGAGGGTGTCCTGAATGATGTCAAAATAAGTGCTAGCTACTAAAATGAAAGGTTCAGCAATGTACAACTTCGTACAAAGACGGAACGATGGGCAACTAGATGGCATCAAAAGTAAAATCTGTTCTTCCTGTATATGAATAAATCAGATAGATGTTTCTATGAAACATTGTGTCTGGTTAAATAAACGTTTGAAATACACTTTCCCTGTGGAGTGTGCTGTTCTTGTGATATCCTGTTCATGGCCTTTGAGATACGAGAGTTGGAATACTGGCCATGCAGAAAAAGAGGGAAGACAAATATTGTAAGATGCCATTGTGGAACCATTTGGTGTCTGACCTGATCATATTTAAGTGACGAACATGTCCAGTGGTTTACATCGCATTGCATAATTATGGAAACCTACCCAAAACCCAGATAATTTGGAAAACTGTGAACTTGTACTCTACAGATATACCAGTTTATTTATACATTTTTATCAATGGATGTATCGCCAAATGTTCAACTAATACAGGAACTGTGATGCTAAACAGGCCAGTATGCATAAAGATTGTGTTGTTGACATTATACCTTCACAAAGATACAATTACCACTCAGCAATTCAGGATAGCGAATGAAGCTAGTTTTAGTCAAAATGAGTGTTGTGAATCGTACAGAAATGTGAACGTTACAAGAAACATCTTACGAAAAAAAAATGCTTCCGATCAGTTATGAATATTCAGTATTTGTTGTGGTCTTGTCAGTATGTGAATATATAACAGTCACTGACCTGTTTTCATACAGTCTTAGTGTACTAGTGACAAATCTATTCATAACCACAGCATATGCAGGAAGATTATATCATTATACAGTGTGTTCGTAAACATAAAGAGAGTTTCCTGTCGACATATTTGAAGTCATTTCCATGTCTGATTTTGATTGTTGATTTGTTTGTTATTTGTAGTTGTTTGATGGTATAAGCTGTTTGGTGTGCATGAGAATTTGTATAAGTCGGTGTAAGTAGTGAAAATGCTGTCTATACATCATTTGTTTACATAAAAATCATTTTGATACACTACTCAAATGAATTGAGCTCAATAAAAATATCTATTTTTTAAGAACATTTAGTTTGTGTTTGTTATACATAGCTAGGTTTATTACAGAGTTGATTCTTCAGACTGGAAATTGTTTCAAGACAAGACAAGACAATAGGGTGTATGGAGAAAGGGAATGTATATTCCAGTTTATTACAAAATGTCGGTGCTTCCGACATTTATACTTATTCAGAACACATTTACGTAATCACAGAGGGATGAAATGAAAGATAATGGCACTAGTTCTCGGTGGATAAACCCCCATTTGGATTCCCCACCCCTCGTGTTCCACAATTCTTACATTAATTGATATTTTGTGTACTGTAATGTCTGTTGTGTGTGTATATAAAAGACCTTTTGCTGTTATTCAAATAACTGATATGGCAACAGCACGTTTCTTTTCTTTTTGGGAGGCCAATTACCACATTACACATCTTACCGGTTATTTCCATCAGTGAATGTGTTCAAACCTTGAATTCTTGTAAGAGGGGTGAGACATAGCCTAGTGGTAAAGCGCTCGCTTGACGCACGGTCTGGGATCGATCCCCATCAAAGGCTGTGGTATGTGCTATCCTGTCTGGGATGGTGCATATAAAAGATCCCTTGCTGCTAGTCAAAAAGAGTAGCTCATGAAGTGGTAACAGCTGGTTTGCTCCCTCGATATTTGTGTGGTTCTTAACCATATAACCGAAAATAAAATGTGTTGAGTGCATCGTTAAATAAAACATTTCCTTGCTTCCTTCCTTCTTGTAAGCATTAACAAGTACTCTTCTGAGGGGTAGATATGATGCAGTGGATTTTAGAAGAATAATTTACAAGTGCTGCAAGTACAAGATGATTATTTTACACTAATCCCAGGGCTAGCTCGGTCAGAAAACAATTTCGCCAAATTTTCTATTAAACTTTAAAAATTGCAGAAACGACATTTTTTAACAAAATATCAATAATTACATGAAATATTTCGCCAAATTGCAATAAAACTTGCCAATTGTTTTAGAAATTCACAAGTGGTGAATTTGGTGCGTGCCAAGCTAGCTCTGAATCCACACTTTTGTCTGCATTTTCCAATTTATCCATTATTAAATGTTTTAACATGACTGCCAAATTAACTTTTATTATACATTTTAAAATGAAAATATTTGTTAAATTGGCATGGAGTACTTTACAAAACTAATAACCAACAAAAGTACCAGTGAGGTACATGATGCACCCATCAGGAGTGATGGAAAACCATATCTACATCAATGAATATGTTGCGGGTATGATTCAATTCTAATGTGAAATTTTTGCAATGTGATAAATGAACAGTTTATTTTGGACCAACTACCATCCCATGTTGTTCTTAGTGTCACAGTGACCTAGTAATAGTACATGACACACCACCATCCCAAGTTATTCCTACATGTGAGGTTTGATGGTCATGTATGCAAGATATGGTCTGGACAGGTTACAGTGACCTAGTAATAGTACGCAACACACCACCATCCCAAATTGTTCCTACATGTAAGGTTTGATGGTCCTGTATACAAGATGTGGTCTGGACAAGAAAAAGTTAACAGATGGACGGACGTCATACCATAATACTACCCATAGATGGGTGTATAAAAATAACACGATCATTTTGAACCTAATATGAACGGTCCAACTAGTAAATCCTCAGCAGTGGATAGCTAACATTAAGTATGATGCACATACTAAACATGTCTCTGGTTTCGATCTTCATAGTCTTCCATCAGAATTCAGTATTATCACTAGTATCATGTTATAGTTTATATGGCTTAAATTGTGCATTCATTCAATGATGAAAATCTTTGACCTTGTGGGCTAAAGCACTGTACTTGATTATAATTTACAAGTTTCATCAGTTGTGGGTTCAAAGCCCTGATGTAGATTCTTCACACGTAATCTACAGCTAAAACAATAGTGCGATACCACAGGTATGGATTAAATAGAGAATAATACATAAGAGGCCGTTAGATACCATTCATCTCACGAGTTGTTTTAAAATGTATCTAACGAGTGAAAGTGAGTTTTATGTTTTTAAATGAGTTGTGAGATAAATGGTATCCAATGGACACGAATGTATTATTCTATTTCTTATATATCCTCAAAAACCAGGTTTTAAGCAAATTTTAACATCTTTATGGACTAAACGTTATTTACAGCCATTGCACTTGTAGCCAACTTCTGTCACAGACACATGATTGTCGGGTTAACTATACGTCACAGTGTAATCTATTTCCACAGTGTTGTTTTCCATTGGATGTTTCACTGGTGATCTGGTCATCACCTAGGAGCTGCCAGTCATGTCTTGAAATTGTTAACACACATACGTGTGTAAACAACCTATGTGTTATAAAAAATAACGCATGTTCTCACCAACAGGTAAGAAGTTTAGTTTGTACATAAATTGGAAATATAAATCATCCATGAAGTATTTTCGGCCAGGAATGACAAAAATCTCACAATGTGCAGGTTACCTAGGCTATTAGCCGAGCTGAATTACCACCTGGACCAAAGGAAACATGAACCACGATCACACAATTTAAACATGGCGACAGTTTCATGTTGTTAGTGAAACCAGTATCTTATCAAGAGGACAAAATCCTAGAAATTTGGCTGGAGTTCCTGTGCCTGTATGATGTCCAGTGAATATATATTTTTAAAAAGCTGCTGGCTTTTGAGATCACAGATCTTAAGTGCATTCATTGTACAATTGAACATTCTTCGACTGAGGGTTTTCTGTACCAACCAGTGCCCAACGTCTGGTATACAGAAGGCTGTGATATGTGCTGTCCTGTCTGTGGGAAGTGCTTATAATGGATCCCTTGCTACTAATGGATTCCATGTCATAATTACTAAATATTTGACATTCAATAGCTGAGGATTAATTAATTAATCAATGTACTTTAGCAGTGTCATTAGAAAACAAAATGCATATTAACTTGAAATTTAAAATCACATACATTGATTAGAAAAAAACACAATTCACTTCAAATGTATTTAATTATATGCTGTGAACTGGTCACAATAGTCTTGGTTTCTTTTTGTTCTTGTTGGGTCTTTCCTTCATAATTTTCCTCTGAAAATAAACAATGTACATGTAATTAGATGTGCACATATTTAATTTCATCTTGTTTTCATAAATGTATTTAAAAAATAATAAAACTAGCTACTATCATGGTAACTCCTATTAAACACTACAACATATTTTTCACTGTCAAAACCGTTTTTTTTATCATTTAAATTAGAAGTACTTACATTTTATTATTTAGAAAATTAATTTTCATACACCTGAAGTGGTTCTGGTCATCTAGGTTTTTGCAATACCCCAAAATGCATTTTTCATAATTCTAAAAATACACGTTTGTCTGAGAAGTAATGGATATCAAGATAAGCTATAGTCTATTTTTAGACAGCATTTCCCCATTTAAACATCACAGACTTTAGCTTCTCTCTGTTATAACTGTATCCAAACGTGTTGCTGGTTTGTAGATTAACTAAACTTAGTGTCCATTTTTCACAGGCTCAAACTAGGGTTTGTGACTTTAATGCCTAACGAAATGCTTACAGAAGGTTTTGCTTTCTTTGACTTAGAATGACCCTTCGTTTCCACCTTGAGGTTTTCATCTTCACTGCTCTCCACGTCTTTTAAAAGACCACCTCCATTAGCCACATTCGTAACGCTATCCTGGTCGTCTGAATCAGAGTCTATTTCTATTTCTTCATCACCTGGACTTTCAAAGTCTTCAGCTTAAAAACATATAAAACATTAGGGACATTCGCAGCAGGTTTTAAAGACGAATTGAAGCTATTAAAAACATTTTTGAATACTGTACAAATTTCCCAAAGAAACACAGGTTAATAAAAAATGTGGTAGGGCCAAAAGTCACAATTTTTTACTATTAACGGACTATTTCATGGTAAATTATTTTAAAATGGTAGCTTATTCTTCAGTCAATCAGCATGAAAATTAGCAGATGACTACCAACAAGGTGAGCATGCTAATAATATGAAGTCACTGGTGAAAGAAAACATAAATCCAACATTGAAAATATTGTATATCTGTATACATCTTTAATTATTTAATAATACAAACATGTATACATTGTGACAAGGTGTATCTATTACTCATCATTTTTACCAACCCTGCTCCAATGTCTCGAAGACTTATGCTCAGGTGTGGTGGTGGTGGTGGTGGTGTGTGTGTGTGTGTGGGGGGGGGGGGGGGGTTATTAAATTTGTGATGTTTACCTGGATACAAGTCTGACAAATCAGAATCTGATTGCTTTTCTTCATCAGAATTCAAAAATTCTGGAACTTTATCAGATTCATCTCTTGGTTCTAGTTTTTTTCTATGACCAAGTGGTTTGAACTTTTCACCAGTCTCCTGACACTTACGCCCTGAAATTAAAAAAAAAGTTTTTAAAATAAAAGCATCAATATAAAAGGCAAAAATATATCAGTGTTAAATAGTTACTAGTGTGAAGAACTGCAACATAAATGTGCATAAAATAGTCTTAATTAAAAGTTCAAAAGTCAACCATTTGATCTTTGCATCTTCTGTAGCAAGAAAATTCAAAGCTGCTCAGTATGTTGGGGTATAAATGAGAGTCAAAATACACTTCTCATTTACTATGACATTTTAATACCTGCAATAATGGGAACCAAAATACACTTTGAATTACCACAAAATTCTAATAATGTGAAACTGCAAACTTCAATTATAAGCAAGTCAAATGAATTCTGATCTTATTTCCCCCCCCCCCAACTTACCAATACCAGTCAACCAAGGGTAACAATTATATGGCACAACTGATCGATCGCACATTCTTGTCGAACACAGCTAGTATCCATCACAAGCTAGGAGTAGGGCGTAGCCCAGTGGTAAAATGCTCGCTTGATGCGCGGTTGGTTTAGGATCGATACCCGTCGGTGGCCCCATTGGGCTATTTTTCGTTCCAGCCAGTGCTCCACAACTGGTGTAACAAATGCCGTAATATGTACTATTCTATCTGTGGGATGGTGCATATAAAAGATTCCTTGCAGTTAATCGGAAAGAGTAGCCCATGAAGTGGTGACAGCGGGTTTCCTCTATATCTGTGTGATCCGTAACCATGTCTGACGCCATATATATAGAATACTAAACAAGCTTGCCTGTCATACCATTTTTATGAAATGAGTGAACAGTTTTGGTATCTGGTGAGCGAAAGCGAGTCAGCTACCAACACTGTATACAAGTTTCATAAAAATGGTATGACAGGCAAGCTAGTTTAGTATTTTATTTATTACAAATCAACTACAAACAAGCTGCAGCAATGAAGAAGTAAACAGATGTCGAGACCTACTACACGGTATTTTTCTACGAATTGGGTCAGCAAGTGATCTATCTGTGTCATACTCATGTCACGTCAATATTACACTAGTTAGATACTGAGTGATTGTTATGACATGAGCAATATCTTACACTGGTGAGTAATAAAACTGTCAATAAAATGTGTTGAGTACGTCGTTAAATCAAACATTTCCTACCTTTCCTTCCATCACAAGCTCATCAGTGTTTTATCGTGACCTAATACAGTAATCTTCATTGTTTTATCGTGACCTAATACAGTAATCTTAATTGTTTTATCGTGACCTAATACAGTAATCTTCATTGTTTTATCGTGACCTAATACAGTAATCTCCATTGTTTTATCGTGACCTAATACAGTAATCTCCATTGTTTTATCGTGACCTAATACAGTAATCTTCATTGTTTTATCGTGACCTAATACAGTAATCTCCATTGTTTTATCGTGACCTAATACAGTAATCTCCATTGTTTTATCGTGACCTAATACAGTAATCTCCATTGTTTTATCGTGACCTAATACAGTAATCTTCATTGTTTTATCGTGACCTAATACAGTAATCTTCATTGTTTTATCGTGACCTAATACAGTAATCTTCATTGTTGATAGCCAGTCTTATTATCGGTGTGAAAAATGTAGCATCAACAAAACAAACCAAAGTAACCAAGGTGAAAACTGAACTAGCACCAGCAAGTGGAGAACAGAGTTTCTTGCTTCATTCCTTGCAATTATTCCGACATCCATGTACATACGGAATAACATCTGTATCTAAAGTGGACAGACAAAAACATGTTTTCTAGGACAAATGCAAAAGTTTGGTCAAAAGCAAAGAATATAGTCGTAAAACGTGTTTTATACTCACATCTCTCTAGTGCCCTCTTGTACTTCTTGCCACTAACATGTCGTTCCACATCCCGTGGAGTCTTGTTAATGTGTCGTAATGTTAATTTACAGAACAACAAATGCCTGTTGAAGAGACAAAAACATGCATTTTTACTCACTGTAGATCAATTTGTAAACACAAAGCCACCTCTAT
Organism: Gigantopelta aegis; assembly: GCF_016097555.1. NCBI lineage: Eukaryota > Metazoa > Mollusca > Gastropoda > Neomphalida > Peltospiridae > Gigantopelta > Gigantopelta aegis. The sequence continues at coordinate 48,637,077 of NC_054708.1, read as the reverse complement.
TTAGTGGAATATAGAATTTAAATTAATAATTAATTTGAAATTTCAGGAAGTTACAAGACAATGTACAGGAATATACCAAGTTATTTTAGACCAAATAATTTCTCCAATATATCACTTGACTCAGGACAGATGACAAAAGAGGTTATAGACAAATATGTAAATACCACATCTACACAAAACTTGTTTGGTTTCACTCCAGATATACAATGTAGTCCTTTTCTGCTGTTTCAGGGTTTCTGGCACAGGGTACAAAGCGTAAAATATCTACCCTAACATCTCAAAAGATTTCAAACCCATAACCACCTAGTACGAACACTGACACAGGGAACATTTTATTTTCAAAATCTTGATTAGCAATGTTTTTAGTCAGTTGAAAATTGATTAGCAACTACTATTTAATATTTTAAAATTGCATAGAGATATCTGAAAATTGTGTAGCGAATCGCGACGCAATACTGAAGAAAATGTTCTGTTATTATGTTTTATTTTTATTATGTACCCTCAAATTATTCTGGCAAAAGGCCTTTGTTTGTATTGTTGTCTTCCCCCTCCAAAAAAACAACAACACTTATTTACTCTTTTAGCTGAAGGGCGGGACATGCCTGATGTGCGATCGATCTGGGATCGATTCACATCGGTAGGCCCTTTGGGCTATTTCTTGTTCCAGCCAGTGCTCCACAACTGGTGTAACAAAGGCTGTGGTATGTACTATCCTGTCTGTGGGATGGTGCATATAAAAGATCCATTGCAGCCATTGTTGCTAATCGAAAAGAGAAGCCCATGAAGTTGCGACAGCAGGTTTCCTCTCTCAATATCTGTGTGGTCCTTAACCATATAACCATAAATGAAATGTTTTGAGTTCATCATTAAAGAAAACATTTCTTTCCTTCTTCTTTTAGTTGAATTTCCCTACGCAGATATAGATAGTAAATTTGTAGAAATCTAACACGGTAAAGTTAAAACAATATGTCCCAATTCCAGTCATTATGAGAATGACATTACAGAATGTAATAACAAATTAGATGAATATTCCTAGAATGAAATCTTGTTAACTAATTTCCAGAGCCAGAAAGAACTCTGTTATAAAACTAGCAATACCAACATAAAAATCATAAAACAAAATGCTACCTACATACATTTCAAAACATTCCGCAATGATGAATCCTAACTCGGATCAGAGTTTACAAGCAGGGCTTCTAGATTATGGTAGCCCCGCTCCCATGGCTAGTGATATTCAATGTTGGGCTAGTAAATAAATACTATTGTCATGCCCAATGGCTAGAGAATTATTTAGTCAAATGTTGCAGTTAAGTCTGTTTTGTAAATATGAATATCCTGACCCCACCCCCAATCTTAGTGTTTTTAAGCTCTACATGTATCTCCCTCTTTAGGTGACATATCCCATTATTACTATTATTTAGTAAAACTGTACTAACTTAAAGTAAAGTAGGGCTAGTGAATTTTTAATTGTGGCTAGTAAATTTTTAAATCACTGATCCCATGGCTAGTGGATTTTATAAACATTTTAGAAGCCCTGTTAAAAGACATTTACTGTCAAACTTTACTCTTTTGGATGAGTGCCAAATTCAAGTTCACCCGTGTCCTTCAAACACACTACACTATATCCTTTATAAATATCATCAAAATCACCTACTCTTGTCTTCTTTTTTTGCTTGGAACGACATGTGGTTCGTACTTCTCATAGCCGAATTCTTTATCTTTGTAGAGCTTCAAGAACTTCTTACCACTGACATAACTGAGGATCGCATCAGCTTTGCATGGCATTTGATGGCCACTAAGAGAACATTTCACCTGAAATGTGTCAAGATACATTAAAAATCAGCCAGCAAACGTTTCGCCAAAGTTCGCAAACTATTTAATTGGTTCCTGACGTGGCCATTTGCTTTAACGTGAAGCACACAAACCAGTTTAGCAGATGTTTTTTTTGCTTGGTCTGGCTGAATTAGGCCCAGGTCAACTTGCCACAAAACCAACGGCTAGCTCTGCCTCTCGCCAACTGCGAATTTCAGGAACAATTGGCAAATTTTATTTTGATTTGGCGAAAACATTTCATGTAATACTTGGTATTTTGTTGAAAAATAACTGTGGATTTTGTTGAAAAATAACAGTGGATTTTGTTGAAAAATAACTGTGGATTTTGTTGAAAAATAACAGTGGATTTTGTTGAAAAATAACAGTGGATTTTGCACATTTGAAGATAATTTGGTGAATTGTTTTGCTCACCCAGAGTTAACCCTGCTTTGCACCCATCTCCTGATATCAATTCTTACCTATTTTATTATAATTCTGATTTAATCAACATGCCCACAGTTTATAAATTAACCAACCCTTCGTCAATAACAATGTCATATATCTATATTGTTTTAATAATACTTTCTATGTAACAGTTTCATCTGCCATAAAAGGAACCATATAAAAGAGCTAAAATATAAAGAAGTAAAAATTACTGTATTAAATGTTAAACAGAGAGATATTATCATATATACATGTTGTATAGGATGTATTACACCTTATATCTAGATGTAAATAATTTCCACAAGATACAAATATCTGATTTGCATTTAAAAAATATGTTTTTGTCAAGAATCGTCTAAACATTTTGTGTAACTAAAAATACTAACTGGATGTGAGATATTGATTCATTAGACATTTAAAAAAAAATTGAAGTGGGGTGGTGGGTGGTGGGTGAAGTGTTGGGGTCTCACCTGCTCAATCTCTTTGCCAAATTCTTCATTTTAATACATAGAGGTTATTACCAGTGTTTTTCGGTATCGTCAATATATCATATATTAGGAATAAAAATTGTATAATACATTATTTTTATTCCTAATATATGATATTGACGATACCGAAATACACGAGGGTAATAATCTCTTTATCATATAAGCTCAAGCTTAATACAACGTGTTTTTGTAAACTGTACATGCAACTTTAATTCCAGTCTGCCATTACTAAATATTCAAATGACGTAAGAATATGTGGCGCGGTGTATTTTTGAATGGAAATGACGTCAAACTCAAATGACGTCATTTTAGATGTCCTTACATCAAAATAAAGTTATGCCTAACGTTTTTTGTTTTCTGAACGCTGGATAGCTTTCAGTGTCAAATTGCCATTGAAATGTTTTTATTTGATGACTATGAATGCATACGTCAATCATGGAGTGTCACCCAAGTACATTTGCTTAAATGTCAATAAACCTAGTGCCGAGACCTCGACTAATTTACATCTAATCTGCAAAGTTATCAAATTCTTAAAGTTTGTGATCTGAAAAATATCACATACTTTGATTGCACTGAAAATGTAAGATATTATATGATAAGTAGAATTATTACATAGAGAATAATACATGAGTGGCTGTTAGATACTATTTATCTCATGCAGTGTTTTAAAATGTATCTAACAAACGAAAGCGAATTTGATACATTTTTAAACAATGAGTTGTGAGATAAATGGTATCTAACAGACACGAATGTATTATTCTATTTCTTACATATCCTCAAAAACCAAGTTTTAAGCAAATTTTAACATCTTTTTTGACTAAAAGTTATTTACAGCAGTTGCTATTTTACACAGCTGACTTATGCGTCACAGACACATGAATGTCAGGTTAACTATATGTCAGTCTAATCGATTTCCATTGTGTAGTTTTTCATTGGATATATGGCATTGGTGACCTGGTCATCATCTAGGAGCAGACAGTTGTATGTCTTGAAATTGTTAACGTACGTGTGTTAACAACCATGTGTAACCAAATATAATGCATAATGTTCTCACCAATGGGTGTGTAAGAAATATATTTAATATATGATAAATTCCACTTCCGAGTGAAATCAGTGCCTATCACTGGTGCATCAAAAGACACAGTATGTACTGTTCCCTTTCATTCATTCATTCCAACTTATTTCCATGCTTATATCCAATTAAGGTTCAAGCACACTGTCCTGGGCACACACCTCGGCAATCTGGACTGTCTGTCCAGGACACTGGGTTTGTGGTTAATGGTTATTGAGAGAGAAGTGGGTGTAGTGGGTTACACCTACCAATCGAGTTGTTAAAATCTGCTCTGTGCACAAAATGAATGTATGTACAGCAGTGCATTTACTGGTACTTGAAGTTTGGTCATAGAAATTTCTGAAAAAGATTGTGTAACCATTCCTTGCAATATTCCAGAGGTGTCAGTTGCACATGCTATTCATGCTTTATTCAAACAGCTTGCCGTATGCGCATTTTGGGTCACATGCTCCTGTTTGACGTTAATTTTCTTATCATTGGACAGCAAAATGATTGTATGGCTTCTCATCATTCAGAAAATACTTTTGGTGGTATCTGATTGTCATCAATGTGAAGTTACGACTCTTAGAAAATCGACATCTTTGAGTGATTGGTACTAGTTTGAAGTTGGAATGGCACAAAAGATTGTTGTTAGATTCTGTGGTGTTAATTTGTATTCACCAGAACACCATACACTGTCTGCGGAGATGTTATCAAATGTAAAGAGTACTAAAGATCTTCTGTATTTCAGGAGTCACGTTTGTAAAATGCCTATACCAGTCTAGTAGTAAAACACCTATGGAATCATTAGAAAACGACATGTCTGACATCCCAAAACAACCCTGAATTATGACCAATTAGTGGATGAACTGTATGCAACCGGTTTTGCATTACAACATGATTACAATATGTTGTCCTGCTACATAATCAACGATGCACCAAGCATGGTGTAGACTACATTTCTGGTTCAGAAATCATGACTGGTTTACTGTACTTCTAATAGATAAATATACAATGTCATGCATTTCAAACAAAAGGTTTTGAGTTATTTTAAAATATAAGCATTACTAATAACTAATATTATAAGATGCACAGGAAGATGAACTGTCATGTTTAGTCACAATTAGTGAAGACTTCCGCATGCTAATACTATCACTAACCCTAAGGCCAAAAAAAAGAAGAAGTTTGTTTTAGGTAACATGGCCAAAAAAAGTAGAGTAGGTAGGTAGGATTTTTTTTTTTTTGATTTTTTTTTTTTTTTTTAGTTCAAAGGTTACCCTACCTTAAATGTGTTTGCCAGAGAAAAACTCAGTCTCTAGATGAAAGACATGAAGGCAAGCTGTCTGAAAAATCTTAGTTTACTCTTTGCAGCCAGAGAGAAATAAAAACAATTTCACTGTCAATGTCAGTTTTAAGTTTCACATGCCATTTTCAAAAGACAGGAAAACAAAAAAAGTTCAAACTATTCCTTTCACCAATAAAAGTCAGTAGATGACTGCACAGAAACTTCACAGCTTTGTCCAGTTTTGTCAGAGGATGACTGCACAAATTTGTCCAAGTTGGTCAATAGATGTTTGCACAAAAAGTTCACAGATTTATCCAGTCAGTAGATGACTGCACAAAAACTTCACAGATTTGTCCAACTTGTAAGTTGTATTGGAAATAACAAAACAATACTAATTTTGTGTGCAATTTACAAATCAATCGGCTTAGAAATGAATAATTTGTAGTAAATTTCATAGTAATAAAAAAGACGTTCCCAGCCCGAGTACTCTGACTGTAAGAGAGCTAGACGGACATTTGGACATAAATAATTAAAGCGTGTTTATGTTCAAATGTCCGTCTTCTCTCTTACAGAGTACTCGGTCTAAGGCGTTCCCTGTGGGACGGACTTATAGTTTTAATGTTTATTAGCCTATTGAACGGACCCATGCTAAAATCACCCAAATTAATTTATTCCCAATTAAATGAAACACTAAAATAAATGTGAACTGTTTAATGTTTGTGGTTATTCTTGAATATTCCGTTTATTTAATTATTACCCATGCTCAGCAGTTGATAGGCCTTTCTACATCACTGGCGTAGGAAGCGGGGTAGGGGGTACTTTGTAGCAGCATCGATGGTTTATATATTAATTTTATACGTGTGTGTACCCACCCACCCCACTTTTTGGTATCTTCCTACAAGCTACACCCGTGTATATTATTATTAACAAATTCTGGGTACTAGGCCTAAGCAGTAGCCAACAACGAAAATTGTACCACGTCTTCTTCAAATGACCTTCACCTTTGCATGCAAAAAAAACCCGCGATGACTTGTAGTTTGTGCATGTGGTATCGAAAAATCCTTGTTTTGTTGAGATCGCACGTTGTTGTTTTTGGAAAATAAACCTACAATGTATGAGATGACTGGAGTTACGATAATACGATATATTTTTCTCTATAGGCCTACAGTATTTAGCAGTTTGTAATAAAAGTCGTTTAATCGCCACACACGTTACCGTACTGTCATGCAATCTCGTGTGTCACCAATTACCGTGGTACCTAATAAGAGCATGTGTTATTAACAGTGTTCTACACTCGGTTTTATAACTTACTCTTCTTTGGCTAGTGGACAAACAAAATTTACTAGCCAAGCTTAAAATGTTACTCGCCACAGTGCGACACTACTCATTTAGTATCATTTATAAATGTGTTGTAAGTACCCCACCCCAGCAGAAGAAAAAAAAAGGTTCAGGGTCTGTGGCAAAATTTATGGTCGGTCGGGTGACCGGAAACAAACGATTTTTTTGGGGGGGGGGCCTAACCCAACACTGAATATACTGAATGCTGGAACGATCGGAAGTCGTGCCCATGTTTATTTGCTGGAAAAGTCACTTTAAAAAAAATTGATTCTGACAATTCTTTTAACCTCCCCCACACCAGTCACCGCCCGCGGACCATGATAATGATGATTCAGTCATTTACTCAGATTACTGTTTGAAATGAAATAGCTCCCTTTGAAAAATACAACTCTTTTATGTTAATGGTTTAATGGAAACGTCGTTAGCTTACCTTGTTAGTTTCTTCTTGGAACACCAAAACTGGGTACCTTGTCAACAATTTTTGGACATCTTTTGGTGGACATTTCACGTGTCCCGCAACGGTGGCTGCCATTTTGGTTATTTTGATTATTAACCTACTTCCGCTTCCGCTTTCCTTGGCAACAAAAAACGAATTACGAAGTAGAAAGAGTAAAATGGTTTGATTCTAAATGGAATCATTGGTAGACATTATTTTATTGTGTTTATTTTTGTGATTTTATTTTAAATATATAACTAGTTATTGATTATATATTCAGTACACGTTTCCAGTATTACTTGGTTTATGTTATTACTTAACCTATTTCCAAGCATGATCCAATTTCGTGTCAAACTGTAGGCCTATATATATGAAACGTTTGAAAAAATTTCAGACTTTCTGCCAGAAAATAATTTGAGGGTGCATAGTAAAAACAATACCATAACTGCCCTGCTAGCTGGATATAGGTACGAAATGTTTTAAAATTGACATTGCTTTTTATGAACGTTGCCAGATATTAAACAGTAGTTCACTTTAAAAAAAAAAAAAAAAACATAAAAAATATATCCATTAATTTGCAATATTTCAGCATACCTTCTGGCAGAAACCTTGCTAATCTAAACTGTACATAATTATTCCAACTACTATTATATACTACTTAGCTTGATAACCAGATGTGACCGAAGGTCCTATTTACGAGCTCAACCAAGCACAACTGAGGAATCCGGGTCGTTTCGTCCTAAAACCATTTCTGCTGTACATTTTTAAGGATCATTTCGTTATATTGGAAGGAATTGTCCTATTCGTGTTTAGTTTATATTTTATGAAAGTGAATGAAGGGAACGTGTCTAACATTTATGCTTTCGGTGGAACCGTTTAATTATTGCCAACATCTGTAGAACATCGCTTACAAGTAAGTTACAGGCGTGAAGTTTTCTATATAATTTCTTTGGCCACCGACCGAGTCTCATATCATGATTAGTGAAGAGTTTGGGTTTTTTTTGGGTGTGTTTTTTTACATCAATACGTATAGATCTACATGTCTACTCTGCTATAGCATTTTCCATCAATTTATCGTATACACTTTTATTGCTTTTGTAGCTTTCACGTGTATTTTCTTCAAAATATCAAAATATGGTTGCCTGAATAATCCGGCTTGTTGCACAAAAGTAGTGCGAGTCAGTGGTGTGTGTGGGGGGGGGGGGGGTGTGTAGTAGGCTTGGCTTAAATTTTTTCAGTTCATCGAGATATGAATGAAAAAAAGTAAGCACCTCTGGACCAATCAGATTGCTGTAAAGTGTATAGACACAAAGAAAATTTAATTATATATATTTATTATAGTTTTGAAGTATTTTTTTCTTCTCTTTATTCATTAGTCATTACCAAATATTAATTAGATAATTTTCTGACTTTGGATATTAATGCCTTATCAGCTGTTTACTTTCTGTCAGCTGAAGCTAGGGGAAATCAACATACAGTACTCAGTGTTTGAACCTCAGCTGGGTATGTAGTATATTTAATAAGAAACCACAGCACATCAGTAGTATGCAGTGTGACTGTTCATAAATTAATTATTAAAGGGACATACCCTAGTTTTTAAACACTAAGGTATATTTTTACTATTAGAGCCGTTTTTGATAAATGAAATCATACTTTACTAAGATTTTATTGTTTATGTTATCCATTTCCGTACATTCGAAGTGTTTTTGGTGATCCTGGTGTTTTTAATATCACAAAATGCATTTCTCATATTTTTAAAAACGCGCGTGCGTCTGAGAAGTAACAGTTATGGAGTCAAGTTTTATTCTATTTTTAGAGGGTATTTCACCATTTCAAAGTCACAAACTCATGTTTCACTCAGTTGTAACTTTATCCAAATGTGTTACAGGTTTGTAGATTAACTAAACTTAGTGTGCATTTTCATGGGCTGAAACTAGGGTAAGTCCCTTTAATGTGAATACATTGTCTGTATATTATCTAAGGCCTGTACGTATTTCGTGTATATGGCTTGAGTAAATGACATTGGAAATAAACAAAATTATAATATTATTTTTATCTGTAAATATAAATACACAATATAGATCGCAATGTCTGACATGTAAAAATCAATGGATATAGGATAAATCAATGAATAAATGTACTTTATTAACCAAATAAATC